>NC_081407.1:198490739-198728239 GCF_030272615.1 Cryptomeria japonica | reverse complement strand
ACCTGGAATGGCATGATCAACTACCTTGTCCTTTTTAAAGGTATGTTGGTTACGCATGATACTTGAATGGGGGTCGGGGGTCGGGAGAGGCTGCCAGGATAATCCAGGATGGGGGTTGGGGCCTATGGAGACCTGTAAGGGTAACCCATATCAAGCCATATGATGACATTCTCCCCTTGTGACTAGTAGTGACCTACCAAGTGTTTGTAGCCTCTAGAGTATTCTTGTTTGGAGTTTTATCTATGTGCATCTGATTGTGTTTCTACCTGGTGGATGTGTGTTTAGACCACGTGTTGTATTTCCTTGTTTGTGTGCTTGAGGGCCTTATGTTATCTCCTAGCACGAGGGGTGGTCTTTCGGGTTCCACATGGTCAGTGGTAGTTGCCTTCTTCCATCGAGTATTTTGCACCTGTCTATGCATGGATAGGCTTCATTCCTGTTCCAGAATGCTACTCTTGGTTTTGGTCAACTTGGTGAGTCGGATGGAGATTTTATGCATTTGTCATATTGTACTTGTGTTTATCAGATGTAAATATGTATGGACATGCCTACATGGCTAATGATGTAATTATGATTTAATTTTGATCTATTGATGATGTAATTTTATGTAAGTGCAATGAGTTTTAGATGATAGGTTTTCTATGTCAGTTAACGAAAACATTGATCTTAAAATTAAATGTGTCATGTTCAATATACATTAATTTGTATGTTATGTCAGATTGTCGTTATTGGTTTTCAATGAATGTAGCTTTAGAAAATATTTATATGATGCAATGTAATGGTATGGTTTAGTAGTTGACTTGAATGGGATACTTTAGTTGTTATTTTAGAATATGCTCTTATATGTACCAATGTCATCTTTGCTTAGTTTCAATTCCTCAAATGTAGTATGTTAGATTAGTAACAACGTTGAGAAACCTTAGGTGAAAAGTTAGTAGATGTCTTCTACTTGTTCATTGTGGTTTAATTTTATCCTTCAAATGCTATAAAACATTCATTTAATAGTTTTTTTTTAAATAACCATATTTTCACTCTTTTCTAGAATGTTAGTTTTTTCCTCTAGGGTTTCTTGGCGGGGCATTACATTACATGTATTTGTACTATCATTGATTGGTGTAGGAAGTGTTTCTATCATTAGCTTCCTTTCATGAGATGTAGACAATATCCATTAATAAATTAAAGAACTTGAATAAGGAGGTTTTAACAAATTTTCACAAGTTGGAGTATATATGAGCCTCAAAATGATCCTATTGATGAATTCTAACTAGATTGGTAACTATGAATATTTTGGTTTACAATTTGGAGGCTTGATTTTTCCTAAAAATATTTTTATAGGATAAGCACAATGTCATTATGGTATGGATTTTTGTGTACATTTATTTTAAAACTACTTGATCATATTTTGAATGCATTTCTCTCCTCATAGATTATCATAAGTTTTTTTTTCTAATATCTTCCTTTCATCATTTGTAGTTTAGATCCAAGAATGAAATAAACACATTTAATAAGGATTTTTTTTCTCGAATTTTCATAAGTTGGAGTATACTTGAGCATTTTTTGTTAATTTGTGAATATTGGTCTAAAATATTCAAATGATTCACATGAAAGGTACCTTGGAGGTCATCTAGGTGTATAACATGGCCTCACTAGATGATGATTTGGTGTATTATTCTCACAAGGCTAAGGTTATTATTAACAAAGTCAGTTTCCCACAATGGTTGTTCCTAGTAAATAATTTGTGTTTGTAAAGGTATATAAGTGACTTCTTTCTTAGGTGGTGTCTCTTGCTTAGGTAGTATGGGTGGAAAGTATTTCAATTGTTTTATTTAATCATGGCAAATGGTGCTCTCATATTTAATATGTTTTCTCTTAGTTGAGAGTTCTTTCTATCTCCATAGGTTTTTAATATTTTATTTTTCTACCTTATGTAATTAAGTTCTACGTCTAATGGTTTAGCCTAGTAGAGGTTCACATAAATACCCACATTAAAATTATTTAATAAATAAAAATAGTATGCTACTTTTTGTCAAATACATTTTTTGTGCCCTTATTGAAATGAATTTCGTTCATTTTTGTACACAATAATTTGTATTATTTTACTTGGTTTCATTTGCTATAGTTTTTCTTTGTGACCCAAATACGTTTAAAGTCAATTAAATGTCATAAAATATTTCCATTATCATAAGCATATAGTTACGAATAAAGAATAAAGAATAAAGAAAATAGAAGAGACTTGAGCTCAAATAGTAAAAGTGTATAAAATTGTCAAAAGATTTTTCATGTGCACCTTTTATAATTGTTAAGATTCAACAAAAAATATAGGAATGAAGAGTTTTTTTAGATGAACACATTGTTGCAAATAAATTTTGAAAAATAGAAGATTTTTCAAAATTCCAAAAATGCCATCGATAATATTTTCATAAAATTTTGAAGTTGTCTAAATTTCTTGAAAACAAAGTTGGATGAAGAATACTTCAAACCTAACTTGAAATTTAATGAAATTCTATGTAAACTGCTGAAACTCAAATAATATTGAATGATCGACTAGTGCACTTACTTGATTGAAAAACAAAAAGTGAAAGCAAAAATAAAAAAGAAAGTCACTTATGGTACAAAATGTACACTTGGTGTATGCTTTAGAAAAAAGTTACAAAGTTATCAAAATCATTGGAACTTGGATCATATTCACATGAAGAGAGTCCTCATAAGAAAATCTTATCTACATACTTTAACATAGTATTATATAATGAAATTAAAAATGTTGTGGTATAATAGGTATGGTGATTCAGAGGTGAATCTTGTGGAAAGTGATACAATATTGCATAATTGTTGGTTCAAATGTGATGGTGTTGTTAAAACAACTACAAGTCATTTGATGAAATCATAATTGTGTATGAAAGATAGTGTTGATTGGAAGAATGAATAGTGACAAAGGAGCACTTGCGATAGAGTTGGAGTTCATTGAACATAGTATAATAGTAGGATAATGTTCTAAAATATGGAACAAGGTATTACAATTAGTGAAAAGTGTTCAATTATGTAACTTGTATGTGTTATCATAAGTGAGGAGGTGGTAGTGGTGGTTAAACTTGAAACATGTATTTATACCAACAATATTAAGGATATGACTATTTATTCATAGTGTGTGACAATTACTACATTTGTGAGGTCGTTATCTATGTGGATACATCATACTTGGTGATGTGTGTGCTATGTAAGCATCAAATTGTGGTAATATTATAGTTGTATCATGTCTCTTAGTATTCACTATGTTGGATCAATGATTAGATATGCAGTATTCCCACTTATCACTTTGTGCGGATGAAACAATAGTAGAAGATTAGACAATTGTACATATATTGTATTGAGCATCAATTTTACAAGTATGCTATTAATTGTGACTTTGTCAAATAACTTATCATATTGAATCTTGATTGGTTTTGAATTATATAACTATGAATATCTTTTGGTGGTGGGTTTTCTCCTACAACGATTTCCCATGTAAATCTTAAATCTTGTGTGTATTACGTGGATTCATACAATTCCTTTTACTTTTATACATGCTAGAATTTGCAAGTAACTTTAAATTTTATTTGAATACATAATCTCAAATTTTATTTATCCTAGTTTGTCATTCCTTTACAACAAGGATGCAAATCCCCAATACAAATATACCAAAAAATCAACTTTTAGACTTTTGTGAAAATTTATACATGAGAGATTTTTTTATCTAAGTTTGTTAGTGAAATCATATTTTTGAAAAATTCACAAAGATCAAAAGAACAAAGAAATTTAATGTAATTTTTTTTTTAAAGAATCACCTTTGGTGTATAGAGTGCAATTTTTGGCATAAATGGTAAAACAATGCAAACGTGTCAAAAGCTCCATTTTGCATACTTTTTAATCAGATTTACAATTTCATAATATTTACTAAATTTTTATGGGAATGATTAGCTTTCTCAAGTCAAACACAATGGTGTAATCATTTTTTAAAACAGATGATGAAACCCAAAGCTCCAAAATGCTCCATTAGTGCATTAAATTAAGGAAAAAAATCAAAGTTCAAGAAAAATTAAAGAAAGGTAAGTTACTTTTGGTGAAGAAAGTACACCAAATGTTTATTTTGACAAAAAAAAATCACTAGTGGATTAGTGGAACTTAAGTTGTAAATTTTTTAAAAATGCGCCAAAAGGTCTTACACACCATTTAGTGCAAAAGTACCTTCACACACAAAAAAATGAGATAAGCTTTGTATGTCAATTATATATTTTATCTCGTTTGAAATGTTGGAAATCTCTTTTTCATGTTTACAACATGAATAATATTGATTTTTGATTATAATACAAAAGATAGATGAAATTTATTATGAAGAATAAACATGTTGCTTCACAATCTTAAAAAAAACACGTTATTTAAAATGACACTTAAACTATCAATGAAGCTTTTAGAAGAAGTTAAAGAAACAATAAATTTATTTAAAAGATTATATTGAGGAAAGAAAGTGCTCATGTTAATAGGAAACCACTTTGATGTTAAAGCATCTAATATAGTCTTTGTTGTTTTGTGATGGTGTGCAACTCTTAATTTAGACAATGTACACAAATAGAATAAACCATGTTTAGAACAAAGTTATATTTGAATATCTTCAAAAGATCTTTTTAATTATTTATTTTTAATTTTAGTTGAACTTATTTTGGGAGAGTAATTTTTATACAATGGTTTAGTTTCTTTTCAAAATTATGTTTAATTTCTTTAATTTTTATTTTAAAATTTTTATATTTATAAATGTAATTATTTTAAATATGAGGTCCTGTATTTACGAAATCTAATGATAAATTTTGTTTAACTCTAGATGCAATAAGCTTCTATGCAAAATTTCTTTATTGAAGCTCATATCATTTTTTGTGAGTATTCATTATATCATTGACATTCTAAGCTCACGTCATTTTGTGTGAGTAATTTCACTTGTTTAAAAATAAATTATCAATAATTGTAAGGACAATATTGTAATTGTTATTGAATTCACGTATTTGTATATTTGCATTTTAATATTTAGGTACTTTGACTTGTAGAAAGAAAGAAAAAAAGAAAGAAAGAAATAATTTTTTAATTTTTTTTATAGTCCACAATGTCGAGCAGTTTGTATATGGGTCTACAAATGACTTATAGTAATATGGGACTGCCTCATACTCCTTGTGGGAGGCACCTAATTATGCTACAAACAAGCTATACATACCCTATCCCCTATAGGGTTATGATATCTTAATCGTGTGCTCCAAATCTCCAATTCAATACAAATGTTTACACTTACTAATTACATATACTTTCTAATATCTTTAAAAAATTAGAAAGTATATACATTTGTATTATAATGAAAAAAACTTAAATATAAACCCTTTTTAAACAAGAGGAATATACACATTACCTCAACCATTCAAAATCTTAGATTGGGTAGCTCGGACAGTTGTTTCCATACCCAGATTTAGAAATAATTTGATTTCCCTAGGGACTTCTAGAAAGTTCTTAATTAGAATTTTCCAGAAAGTTGTTAATTAGAAATTTCTAGAAAGTCATTAATTAGACTTTTGGAAAGTGGTAAATTACAGTCCAGAATAATTTCTTAGTTGTTGATTAAGATTAATCATGACCATTGGTTGCGCAATGAGAAGGTTATAAAAGGGGATCAAAGGGTATTTGGAAAATACAGTTTTTGTAAACAGATTCGTAGTGATAGAAAACATATTTGTAGTAATAGCAAAGACACAGTGAGAGCATAGGATACAACAATAGAGGAATTCCTGTAGTAGAAATTGAGGGAAGAATTTTCGAAGACAAAATATTGTCGGAGCTCTGCCAGTAAGAGGCAAGCGGTATATGTATCTCTTGATTTGCTAAAGTTTAATATAATTTCTCTCCTGCTGAACTTGTTTTCCCTTTAGGATTTTTCCAGGGACAATTTGTCCAAAAATATCATGTTTATTGTTGTGCAGATTTTCTTTTCTGTTCCTATGTTTTTATTTGTGAAATTGCAGTTGTGTTATTTTCTGTATTAGCTATGAATTAACTTTTCAACAGTCAAATAATCTATTTAGATAGAAGATTGATAATCAGTAATTGCAATAGATTTTTCACATGGTATTGAAGCTAATCTGAGGGCAGGGAAAGCTCAGCACAAGCACACAAAAATAAAATTGAGGGTTTATAAAACCCAGTTCAACCTCTTCTAAATTATTTTGGGTTTTACTCTTTTTGAGATGGCCTCATCAGGTTTAAGAGATCAAGACATATTTGATGGAGCCTCAAATTTTGGTGTCTAGAAAGCCAAAATTTATTTATTGCTGGAAGAGAAAGGTGTTAAAGAATATGTGACCAGTATTATACATGTACCTTCAGATGCAACACAGCTCTCAACATACAAGAAGGACGATGCCAAGGCGAGGAGGCTAATCCTTGATGATGTTAAGGATCATATAGTTCTGCACATCGCAGAGTTAGATACATTGAAGAAGATGTGGGATGCCATTCTTAATTTGTACCAGAATGCTACCACTAACCAGAAGCTGATTCTCAAGGAGAAGTCGAGGAATACCCGGATGAATAAGGGAGAAGACATTACAAGTTACCTCACCAGACTTAGACTTGTCAAGGATGAGTTAGCAGTTGTTGGAGATAAACCAAATGATGATGAGCTAGTACTAATAGCCCTAAATGGGTTTATTAAGCAGTAGGATGTTTTTGTTCAAGTTATTAATGGACACAATGCCTTATTGAGTTGGGATCAACTTTGGAGTGATTTCACTCAGGAGGAGATTAGACTAAGTCTTGTCAGTGGAACCATCAGCAAAAGTTAGAAAAGTGAAGTGGAACAGGAAAATGTGGCCCTAGCAAGAAAAGGGAAAGCGAAGAAGGGGTCTAACAAAGGATTGAATCCAAAAGATGAGAAGAAGAAAAAGGATCTATCTAAGATCAAATGCTATGGTTGTCACGAGTTTGGCCACAATGTCAGCGATTGCCCACAAAGGAAGAAAAACAAAAAGAAAGGCAAGAAACAGACGACAACTTCAGCAAGTGTAGATGTGATTTCTAGTAGAATGGAGGATGACTTTGCTCTCATAGCTTGTCTAACTAGCTCAACCTCACATGGTGTTTGGTATATAGACAGTGGGGCATCATTTCATATGACAGGAGTTAGAGGGTACTTCTCCAATTATAAGGAGGAGGACATCAAAATTCAGATTTCTATGGGGAACAACTCCAAACTTAATCTAGTTGGGAAAGGGACTATTTTATTTCAGAGGGAGAATGGCAAGTCGATTCCCATTCATGAAGTGTTGCATGTGCCAAGCTTGGGTATAAATTTGATTTCCCTATTTGTCTTTCAGAATAAAGGGTACAATGTACTCTTTAGAGGGGTGCATGTGTTAATCAAGCATAAGGATTAGAAATCACCCATAGTTATTGGAGTTAGGAGCTATCAACTTTACAGGTTGCATTTTGACACTCCTAAGGCACTTATGAGCATCAGTAATCCTAGAGATCAAGGAGAGTTATGGCATAGGAGGATGAGCCATATACATCATGGAGCACTTAAATTGCTTCGTGAAACAATGATAGGTGTTCCAGAGGTGAGCACAGAGCATGATGATGTATGTAAGGGATGTGTGTTGGGGAAGTTTGTGAAAGAAGCTTTTCCAAGGAGTGACACCAGATCCAAGGGTGTTCTTGATCTAGTACATTCAGACATATGTGGACCGATGTCGACAAAATCTCTCAGAGGATACAAGTACTTTGTAACTTTTATTGATGATTTCTCTAGAAACACTTGGATATACTTCTTGAAGACAAAGGATGAGGTCTTCAGTAGCTTCCAATAGTTCAAAGCTCTTGTGGAGAATTCAACAGGCAAGAAGGTGAAGGTTCTTCGACCAGACAATGGAGGCGAGTACAAAGGGAAAGAGTTCCAAGAGTTTTGTACCAGTGCAGAAATCAAGAGAGAGTGGATTGTTCCTTACAACCCACAACAAGATGGGGTCTCTGAGAGAAAGAATCATTCTATATCGGAGGCAGCAAGAGCTACATGTTGTATGACCAGGATACGCCACGTTACCTATGGGCAGAGGTATGCAGTACAACAATATATATATACATAATAGGGTTCCACATAAGGTATTGAGGAAGATGACTTAGAGGAAGCGTTCATTGGGAAGAAGCCAGATGTCAGTCACTTCAAGATATTTGGGATTTTGGCGTATTGTCACATTCTAGGGTATATGTGTTCCAAGTTAGACAAGACTGCAAAGAGGGGGTACTTTGTGGGGTACAACGAGACCTCAAAGGCATGTCAAATATTTATTCCAAGGACCAGGAGGATTATAGTCAGGCATGATGTCAAATTCATGGAGGAAAAGGCATTTAGGAGGTCCAAAGATTTGCCAGCAAATGATCAGAGTGAGCAGCTAGCAGAAGCTCCTAGGATCGTTCAATTGGATCAGGGGTAGCAGAGCACAAGTACATTTACTAGCACAAGCTCTGGTGTTGAGAGTTCATGAAATATGGAGCAACAGATGTAACAAATCCAAGAGATGCATCAAGAAGACATGCGGGTTGATATTTCATCCTCTACATTTGGTAGCAAGAACCATGAGGTTCAATAGACACATAGGGATACTCGGGAGTTTGTGAGTGCTCCTAGGACGAGCAGTAGACAATAGAGACAACCTGCCAGATTTAATGACTATATGGCTTTAATCAATCAGTTGGTAGATGGTGAGCCTTCCAGTTATCAGTAGGCCACACAAAAAATAGATGTGACGAGATGCGATGGTTGACGAGTATACCTCAATAATGCAAAACCATGTGTGGGAGGTTGTACCTAGATCAACAGATAGGGTGGTGGTTAGATCACGTTGGATCTATAAGATCAAGCATGGTGCAGATGGTAGCATTGAGAAATACAAGGCAAGGTTTGTGGCCAAGGGGTTATCTCAGAAGGAGGGAATAGACTATGAGGAGACATTTGCTCTAGTGGCCAGGTATACTTCTATACGAGTTGTGATCTCACTTGCAACACAAATAGGATGGCAGATCCATCAAATGGATGTCAAGACAATGTTTCTTAATGGAGAGTTGAAAGAGGAGGTATACATAGAACAACCATAAAGCTTTGTAGCACACAACAACGAGATCCACATGTGCAGATTGAAGAGAGCTTTGAATGGGCTCAAGCAGGCTCCCAGGGCATGGTATGAGCGCATTGATAGTTACTTGTAGGGAATGGACTTCGTTAAGAGTGAGGCAGATGCTAACCTCTACTACTTGGTGGTTGGAAGTGAGGTTCTCATTCTTGTTCTATATGTGAGTGACTTATTTCTAACAAGCTCATTGGAGCTCATAGAGGAGTGCAAAAGGGACCTTGCAGTAGAGTTCGAGATGAAGGATTTGGGTCTTTTGCACTACTTTCTAGGCATGGAGGTGTACCAGATAGATGGAGAGATTTTCCTCAAGTAAGGGAAATACTACATCAAAATCTTGAGGAGGCTCGAGATGGAGGATTGCAAAGCCATGTCTACACCCATGATCACGAATTGGAAGAAGGTAGACACACCCAGGGAGAAGGATGTAGACCCCACCTTATACAGGTAGTTGATTTGTTCTCTTGTGTATTTGGTCAACACCAGGCTAGATATATCCTTTGCAGTAAACTCTCTTAGTTAGTTCATGGTTGAGCCAAAGAGAGTGTGTTGGACAACGACAAAGCATGTGTTGTACAATTGATTATGGAATTAGATATACTTGAGGTGATGGAATCAAGTTGATAGGCTATACTGACATAGACTGGGCAGGCACTACAATGGACAGGAAAAGCACTTTCGAGTGTTGCTTCAGTTCCTGTGTTTATTATTGTGCAAATTTTCGTTATGTTCCTGTGTTTTTATTTGTGAAATTGTAGTTGTGTTATTTTTAGTATTAGCTGTGAATTAACTTTTCAGTAGTCGAATAATCTATTTAGATAAGAGATTGATAATCAGTAATTGCAATATATTTTTCAAACAAAACTTAGTGAGGTTTGATAGGGCGAGACCCACTTATAACCTCTTGGGTGATGTGTGGTGGGCTCCTCAAAACATATTATGGATAAACTAGGATCGAATCCATGACCTCAGAGCAATAGCTAAGACCAAGTCAACTGATCCAGGGAACTTAACTTATATATAAACATTGAAAAACACAAAATCTCTTATCAAATATATGAACAAATTAATTATTTTGTTTTATAAATAACTTCTCCTTATTATATATAGACTTTACACACTATTCAATTTTATATTTTAATATCCAATTAACAAATTTAAACACTTATATTGTTATTAAACTTATTAGATTTTCACAGTCCATGATAAATTGTAAGATAATTTTTTTGGATTCAACCGTGTGAAAGATTTTAACATCAACACATAGTTTTCTCCAGAAGTTGTTCTTTTACATCGTGATGATGGTTCGTGTAGTGTGACCCGACACACTGATGCAAAAATACTCTTAATGTTTTATCTCCACTAAAAGAAACTTTTGTTACTAAATATTTTCCATCCACAAAATCATTTTAACTCGAAAATCATAAAGAAAAATGACCCACTACCAACTTTCATCTGTACATAATAATAATATAAAGGAAATGACTTTTAATGAGTTCCACTGTATTGTCATAGTCTGTATGACCTGAAAGTAGGCAGGCTGGCCCATTTTACACGTACATTTAAGATGAAAAAAAAGAAATTAAACTATAATTAGGTGTAGCTGATCTTATTTTCTTTTTAAGCGTTGATATATCATTGTTTAAAGCTAAAAGTTATCCCAGTATTTCAATGCTTACCTTTTCAAAGTGGGTGATCATGGAGTCCACTATGAAAATGTGCACATTTTTTACTTCTGGTAAGTCAAGCACTCCATTATTAAGTAATAAGTAAAAAGATAAAAACAATTACATCCTTGTTTAACACGTCAGAGCTTGGCCGGCTTGACTTATTTTAATGAAATGGCAGACATTTCATTTTAGAATCCAAACACTCAACTACCTACAGGTATTGTTTCTAATTTTTATGGATTCAAATAAAAAAGCAGTTACAGGCAAGCCAATAATGGTTTGAACAGATATAAATGCAGAGGTTGTAGATGGGATTTTAGTTCTCTTTGATATTTATATTGTAAGTTTTTGGATAATTATTGTAGAAAAATTATATTATCTTATTGGTTTTTTTGTCATTTTGGATTTCGTTGATATATGGCCAAGTCAAATGATCGGGACTTCTTCCTCCTCTTTCTATTATTGTTCTTGCCGAGGCTCTTGATGTCTTTCGGAATCAACTGATGTGTGGGACAAGCAAATGACCAGGGCCCCCTCCTCCTAGTATTGTTCTTGCTCAGGTCTTTGATGTCACTTTGTTGATGTATGGCACAAGTAGATGATTAGGTCCTCTTTCTTCTATTAGTTTTCTTGCTAAGGCCTCTGATGTCACTCAGGATCCCATGATGTATGGAGTGAGTGGATGATACGACCCCATCTTCCTATTACTATTCTTGCTTGACTTTGATGTTACTATGGAAATTGTTGATGTTTGGAGCTAGTGGGTGACATGACCCCATCCACCTATTAATATTCTTGTCTGGTCTTGATGTTTCTTTGGATCTTGTTCATGTATGGAGTGAGTGGAAGATAGGATCCCATTCTCCTATTACTATTATTGTGCAACCTTGATGTTACTTTGGATCTTGCTCATGTATGGAGCGAGTAGATGATAGGACCCCATCCTCCTATTATTAGTCTTGCTTAACCCTGATGTTACTCTAGATCTTGTTGTTGTATGGAGCAAGTGGATAATAGGACCACATCCTCCTATTACTATTCTTGCTCAACCCTGATCTTACTTTGGATAGGCAAGTTGGATGACAAGATCCCCATCCTCCTTTGACTATTACTCTTTGTTCGAGTCTTAATGATTTTGTTTGAGGTGTACTAAGTTCTTTCCTATTTAGACTTAAAAAATCTACTATCTTTCCATCCACAATGTATAATATTATCTTTTAATTAATAATAAAAACATTTATTTATTAAAAAAATTAAAATGTACTATTTTTCATAATATGTGTTTGGAGAGGAGGGAATCAAAGAAAATAAATATTATCCAAATAAAATAAAAAAACCAACAATATTAAAAAAATATATGATTAAATCTAGTATCCATTAAATTATATCTTAAACCTTATAAATGTTAAAAACTACTTTTTTAAAATTATAAAAGTCCAAACGTACTTTAAATTTCTTATTCCTTTTTATTAATAATAAAAATATTTATTAAAAAAATTAAAATGTACTTATTTTTCATATTATGTGTTTGGAGAGGAGGGAATCAAAGAAAAGAAATACTATCCAAATAAATAAGAAATAACCAATAATATTAAAAAACTAAATTATTAAATCTATCATCAGTTAAATTATACCTTAAACCTTATAAATGTTTAAAACTTTGTTTTCTATTTTATTTTAAATTTATTATTCCTTTTGGACCAGAACGGCAGTTTGTCACTTTATGATTTAATGATTGTCAAGGACAAAACATGATATGCTCAAATGTCACATTTGTTTAGAACAATTGATTAATGATTAATAATAATAGTAATATTTTGCTTGCAGGTTCAATCTTGTCAAATTTGTATAAATATAATATTATCTTGCTTTTATTGTTTGCAACATTTTAATATTAGGTTTATGTTTTAAGCATTGGTATATAAGAATGGAATAGAACAAATATAAGAATTCTAAAAAATTTACGAGGTAAAAGATAGTTTATAGGATCATAGTATGTTTTTTATTTATATTTATTTATATTAAGTAATCTTATGTTATTTAATCTGATAATGAGTTTTATTTATTTTTTTAATCATTAAGAAAATTAATCAACGTGTCTATCTTCTTCTTTTTTATTTTTTTTAATTGATGAGATAAGAAAGCACTTTCAATTATCAGATTTGCTAGCTATTTGCTATTTATTATCTAGATCAATTAAATATGGATGTTTTGTCTATTTTAAATTAAAAAAATAGTGAATAATATGATAGGTCATAAAATTTTATTAGGTATTGTAATGGTAAAATTTATATTTTTATGTTAGTTTTGATTTATTATTGAGATCATTTTGATGAATGTATTAATTTAGTTATTATTAACATGTTGTATATTGTTGTTTTAACTTTGGTTCTTTTTGTATTCTTATATATTTGTTTTTGCTCTCAAATGTATTTGTACATAGACATTTGTTATTTAGATATTCACACCTACTTCTATACTTCTGCTTTTCGCCATGAGATTTTCACTTCATTGTCCAAATCTCGTGCCACTCAAGGTCAATCTTGAGGCACTCGAGATTGAATCCAAAATTTATGGTTTTGAATTCAAATTCTAAAAGTTTGAGTCATCCTTTTCTACTAACTATTATAAGCAAACTTGGTACATATGTTTGTTCAACTTATTGCTATGTTTCGATATTTAAAGATAGCCAATATGTACAATTGATTTGAATATGGGCAAACAAGGAGAAATTATCATAGCACACTTCATTTTTTTAATGGATAAAGAATCAAAATTTATATCATTTGCATATAGGCCATCTATACGACTACACATACTATCTTCAAATATTCACTCAAAACCATAAAGCTAGCTTATCCAAGGGGTTGACTTGGGAAAACTTGACCCTAACAACTCAATGCTCTACCCTAAGGTGTTTGTAAACAACACCTTGATATTTTTAGACACAAGGAAGGTGAAAGAAAATAAAACTCTACACATATTTTATTGATTCCTTCCCATGTAACTAGGTTCATTCCGACACATTAAATCAAGGTACTAATGCTTGGGTTTGAACTTGAATGACTCAAATTTGAACCATTATGAATTTTAAGTTTACATAAAGCTTGAGACATCTTCCAAACCGGTAGAATCAATTTTCCCATATGTAAATGTGGCATATAAATCTAGGTGGGGATTATACATATCTCTTATAGAAGATGACATCTACTCTCATAAATATCATGTTTATAATAACCGTGTAATAACCTAAGAAATATTAAATATATGCGAATCAAAAATAAATAAACTCAATTATAAAGGAAGATATAAATCTCACCCTTAAATTGTAGCTTAGGTAGATGAAAATGGGGTCCGAGAAAATGAAGCCTAATGAGGTACACGTGTACATAGAAATCACCCAAGAATAAGAAGTCTTCTAAAATGAGAGAGAATAGACCCCCATACAAAGAGAAGAGAGAGTTGAGCATATTTATTATCATCCAAGATGCAATGTCTTGTACTCCTAGTAAATATCATAAATGAAGAAACTCGCTTTCTATGAAGGCTTTGGTAAATATGTCAAATACCTACTCGATATTCAAGTGATAGAAAAGATATTAACATATCTTGGAATGAGCCCCCAAATGTAGTGCATGTGGACCTTAATGCATTTAGTTTACTAATGATGAATCAAATTCTAAAAAATTAAAATAGCATTTTGGTTGTCACAAAATATCATAGATAACCTATAAAATTAGATACTTATAATGTCATAAAGTACACGCCATTAAAATTTAACATTAAATTTTGGGATTGCTTTAGTTGAATATTCCCCTAGAATATTTTAGGGATTATTTAAGCCTCATCCTTGGCCTTTTTTTGCTTCAGCAAATAGCCAGAGTTCTTTATCCAATTCTGATTTTTCATGCTTACTTGAGATAACATGTTAAATTTTGAGTAATTTCTAAAGTATGAGAGTGCAATGCATGGATTTGTACATGATTCACTAATCTCTCTTGAGTTTCTAAAAATTTAAATGTTGATTCCCACCCAACAACCCACTATTTCTTACTACAATTTCTTTCTAAAAGCTGTCTCCTACATTTTCATCCAACCCTTTAAATTCCAATGAACCTTTTTGAAAACAGGTATCTTTTGATTTGGATTCCTATCTCTAGCAATAAGATCTCTCATACTATATTCTCTCTTATTTGCACACTCAATTGTTTAGGCTTTATTTGAAAAATATTGTTGTATGGCATTAGCATCTCCATTCTTTGAATCCTTTCTTCATCATTTGGTTAGTAATGTTGTTGAACAAGTTTTCATTATTGTTTTGATAGTGGTACAAGATGTATTTCTTGTTGAAATTACTTTGGAATAAGGAGGGGGGAGAGTGAATCAGTTTGGACCAAATACTTAAACTTTGTTTCACAATTCATAGTCAATTTAACCTTTTTTTATTAGCAAGAATGAAAGTTAAAACAATGAATCACCATGCACAAGAGAACACCAAATCTATGTGAAAATCCCAAATAGGGAAAAAACATGGTTGGAGTAAACTCACAATATATTACAATATTGTTTTAGGCTCACAACCAAGGAGGCACATTGCTCCTTGAAGGACTTGCAAGTTGATTTGCATTATCCCAAGGAAAGATAAAAAGGACTTGTAGGTTGAGATGCACTACCTTTGGCCAATATAAAAAACTTGCAAAGAAGACTCACTGTCCCTGAGCAAGGTACATGAATATATGAATAGGCCTTCAACAAAACTACCTTCGAAAATCTCCAAGTATGAAGTTGTCTTTGAATCTATGTCTCAAGCAACCATCTTCATAGCAATCTTCACATACTTTCTCTGTCACAACTTTGCATCACTAACTTCTATAAATAAATATAATCATGTAAGTGTAGCACACATATTGATTCACACACTCATCCACACCATCAACACCAATTTGATCTTCTATATATATCATCTTCTCCATTGCAAGCATCAATTAGGTCGATTGGAAAAGAGGACAAACATAGGTCTTATCAAAGAGGAAACCAAAATGTAATTATGGTGAAAGTAGTCCAATCCAAGGGATTGAGAGGACTTAAGAACATCATATCACTTATTTATAATTAGTTTAAAACAATTCACATGCTATCACACATCAATAGTCAGCCCAAAACATATCTTCCAAGATGAACAACCCCAATGTGAATCTTCACATGACAAGGTAGGACCCATAAACAATTTAACATAATCCTCAAGCCAAGAATAGACACCAAAGGATTCACGACAATATGAAGAGTAACTCTTGTTGGCCAAACCAGAGCAAATATCTTGAAATAGAAACTACAATCATGATGCACCATCAAACCAGACCATCTAGAATCATGTAGAGCACACCGGGACATTCCTTGAACATCCAAAAACATTCTCTCGAATGCTTCCTTCATCTTTTCATATCAAGATCATACTAGCACAAGTCAATTGACACTAAACACTTCATCTCGAAGAGACAATCAAACACAAAACACCGTTATCACTAGTAACATGCATCACTAGCTTCTAAAATTTGGATCGAGACACAACACAAATGTTCTAAACGTGTCCTCCAAACTAGAACACTTGAAACATCAATGCAAAGATATGAAAAGCATTTTCCAGACCAATTCTGACAAACAAACAAACTCTTAACCAACTACAATCACCAACCATATCTGTTGTAACACCAAGGAACCGAAAAGATAGGAGTGCAATGTACATAGAGAGTAAACATTATATCCAATTTCACAAGATCACATCATCAAATGCAGAGGAATGTAAAGCATTCTTTCGAACACGCATCAATACATACTTCTGCACCAATTTACTTTATCAAACTTCTAAGGACCAAAGTGTCCCAGAAATATATCAACTTTTCATTTAGTATAATATCTTCATTCTTTTTGCATGCATCTAATCCTCATCTTAATCCCTCAAGTTATCTAAACCTCATATTACCGTCAGCCACATTGTCAACATCATCAATTGTATCAACATGGCATACTCAATGTAGACACCAAACACCAAGAAGCTGGACATCCATCTTCAACCAATAACCATTTGATATTTACATCCAATCTCTTCATATTAGTCATGCAAGACACAATGACAACAACTGCCAAAAATCTCCTTATGTACTGACAAACACGAGCATACAAATCCATCATAACTTCCTCAAAAATTGCAACAATCATTGCTCTCCAATACATTACTATCAAAACACCATTTGAACTGGTGGTGGACATCAATCAAGAAAATTATTGATAAAATCTCTACAACACTGCATATTTGATAGAACAATTGTCAACATCAAATATCATACAAGAACAAGTGTCTATAGTACACAACTGATAGAGTAACATGTTACCATGGTATGTTAGATATCAACACTGAAAGGGTGGATATGAAGCATTTGCTCAACCCACACTTGAGATCCTTTGTTAATGCCAACACAATTTGCAACAATCCTAAGAACATCATTCATTTGAACTCACCATATTAATACTTGAGATAACAACCTGCACTATCCACACTCATCCATCAGTATCCTAGTAGCCTTCATTCAATTACACCAAGTCAACACCTAGCACCAAGCAACATAACATACTAATCAACAATCGATAGGTAGATAAACATGATATCCCGTAATTCTAACAGTTCATATGATCAAGGACACATCTTCATTACTACAATAATTGCTCTCATCAACCAATCACCATATCATTAATGAAATCTCAACATCTATCACTAGTCAGAGACCACATATGGCACAACCTATGTTGTCAAACATCAGTTTGACATCAATGACAACACAGATTGCCAACAATATCCTCGTTGTATATATTGTAACCAAATTATTGTGTATTGGTAATCGGATTTTAATTTAATAATTGCACTCAAGATATTTCTCAACATGGGCACCCAAGTTTGACTCTACACACAAGATTCATTATAACCTCCAGGAAAAAACCAAAAGTTCTCCCAATTCAAGTACTCAAAATAAATTGTCTTCACATGACCCTATAGTAAAAGACATTTTTTTGACCTCCAAAACTAAATACATCTTTCCAATTTGTGACATATAATAACTACCTAGGAAAATAGTATTGTACTCAAAGTGTCGCATTCCACTCTAAGTGGACCAAAAAATTTCAATTTAAATATTTGACACAAGTAGTACAACTTTTCCAACATATCCTAGGGACTTAACACAACTAAAACATAACTCTCTCAAGAGAGTCCTAAATAGATTATAATCCTTCCTTGTCTCCAAAAGTAAGAACTTCTTCATGGCTTACATGAAGTCTCACTCTCAAGAAATGTGACAATGGATCTCTAATTTTAATTTCCAATAATTCCTAAGACTTTGGATGATTGTAACACCACTATCATTTTGAACTCTCCCTCTACTAATATATTCTTACTTTGCATGATTGGAACACCACTCTCATTTTGAATTCTCCCTCTATTACTTTACTCTTTCCCTTCTAGAGAAGGAAGAAGTTCCAAAAGGAAAAATATGTACTAGCACATACTTGAATAAGTGTACTTATGCTTCAAATTGTCTACAAAGAAGAAAAGTGATATCTTTTGCACATCAAGAAAGAAGGATAGTCATTTGAAGTGTTTGAATATACCTTCAATTATACCAAGTCGTCTTCAATGACATGTGTTTGTTTTTAGTAAAATCTATCGAGTATGCATTTTCTCATCACAATGAGTTCAAGAATGGTTGAACTTGTCAATTACATAGATTTTCCACTGCTTCCTATATTTTCCCCTAACTCTTATATTTTCTTGTTAAACAACACCAATATCTCTATTATATCTTTTTATTTATATATGTCTAGATTTTTAGATAAACCCAATTGGAGCATCATTCTAATTGATAACGTGTGCATTATACATTAGTGGGGCATATAAGGATTGCTAGAGTTTGATATTATAAAAATATCCATCACTTCAATCCTTTTAGATGAGAGAGGTAGAGAAGACAAGAAGGAAGATATTTACTCATCACAAGGAGGAATGAAAATGATCTCTATGAGAACAAAAGAAGACAATGATAAACATAGTATGTAGGGTGACAAGGAGGACTATACAATAGATGAAATCTTCAGTTAAACAAATTAAAAAAGCATTTTATAGATTGATGTATTAAAGATATCTATATTGATACTATGATCTCATAATTAAATTTCGTCAACCAGAAAGCTACATATATAAATGGTTACTTTAACTAATAGTGGCTCCGAGTGGCATGGGCATTTAAATGAAATAGTTAGAGAAAATTAAAAGTTAAAAAGATCCATGAAATACACATTAAATTTTTGTCTTAAAATTAGATATAAACAATGAAAGAAAGACCTAATAATCATGCATCTTGTGTTGAGAGAGTTAATGACTAAGAGGTGTCCATTTTGTCAAAACCACTTACAAACAATCTCAATCTCATCCCTTTATAGGGGAGAGGACCCAATAGTTGACCACATTCCAATATCTGTGATAGCACTTGTTGATTTAATGCTCAATATTTTTAACAATATTGCACTAATAGTTGTGACTTTATAGGTATCAGTGTTGATGATGACTACCCATAATTGAATGAAATGTATTTCGTTGATCTAAAAAGCAACAAATCAATATTTTTAACAATATTGCACCAATAGTTGTGATTTAAAGGTGTTGTTGACGATGACAACCCATAATTGAATGAAATGTATTCATGTGGTTGTGAAACCTTAGTTGTAAGCAACGGACATGCCAACTAAGTTCCTATACAAAATTAGGAGTGATTTGAAATTTCCACGTAAGATTTTGAAAAGAGTGAAGTTAGAGTGCTCAACTAATAGATCATGTCTCCTATCATACTTTTGAAAAGAGTGAAGTTAGAGTGCTCAACTAATAGATCATGTCTCTTATCATACTTCCACAAATATGACAACGACATAAAAAACATATCATCACCTTCAGCTAACCCTTTAATACATATGACAATTTTGAAAACATAAGACAAACTCATGGCTAACTCGAAATTACCAAGCTCAGATGGCTCTTAACTATTAAAAAAGGTTTTAAGATGCTCCACCATTTGCGGTTGGTCGGTTAAGCCTCCAGTCAAGCACCTGGTATATAATTTATTTTCTTTATCACCCATGGGTCCCACTTGTTGACGCGTGGCAGTAACCGATTGGCTATTACCCACCATCCCTGGATAGCGTAGAAAAACCGAAATGAATGACGTGGCTACCGGCAATTACGGGAAAACAAATTTTAACTTGGTCCATAAATTTAGAATACCTGTAGGGAGCAGCTACGCGTAAGCAAATAAGAGTTCAGTAAACACCGCGTATTAAGAGTCCCGTACAAAGTTTCGAACCCCTGACCGAGGAAGCGATAGAGTCAAGACTCTAGACTCTATCGATTGTTGCGGATAATTTGACCAAAACAGAATTTGGGCGTATGAAAGAGAGAAGACGATTTGATTTGTTCTTCATTAGTTGGATCTCAATTGCAGGAGCACAAACAAATCTTTACGATCACGCTTGCGCTGGCGCAGGACTAGTATATTTTCACTGAATTTTAAGAAATCTGTATATTAGCCAGAATAAGATGAGCCAAAGCGAGAGTCTTTCTCTGGACAAGGATGAAATTGCGCAATTGCGCGAGATTTTCATGTCATTCGACAGAAATCACGACGGCAGTATAACGGAGCTGGAATTAGGATCGCTGTTGCGATCTGTGGGGTTGAAGCCCAGTCCTGAGCAGCTAGAAGCCCTGATTCAGAAAGTCGATACAAACAATAACGGACTTATTGAGTTTTCTGAATTTATCTCGCTTGTTGCCCCCGAGAAAGCGGCGGAGGCGGAGGCGGAGACTGGAAAGAGGACTCCGTATACAGAGGAACAACTCCGTGCTATTTTCCGGTTATTTGACAGAGACGGCAACGGCTTCATTACAGCAGCGGAGCTTGCGCACTCCATGGCTCGGCTGGGCCACGCTCTCACCGTCAAGGAATTGACAGGGATGATTAGGGAGGCCGATACAGACGGTGACGGCCAGATCAGCTTCGCCGAGTTTTCCAAAGCCATATCTTCTGCTGCTATTGATAATTCCTCTTCCGCTTGGGAGACATGATTTGTATGATACATAACAGGAATAGGGTTTGCTTTCCGTTCTGGAAATTTATTTTCAATTAAATGAGGGAACGGCAGGGTAGCGCAGTGGTGGCTGACGGCAGGTTTCGATTTTGTAAGTTTCTGGTTACGCTGTACATGTTTTTGATCATCTAAATTAATCGTTGCGGGTTGAAGTTAGGATTTTCAGGTCATCCTGCATGATCGGAGGATGAACGGGACCCTGCAATATATATTTATTTCCTTTTTCTGTTAGTCACTTTTTCGAGATCCGGTGGACTGTTCATTGTAAGATTATGGAATTTCGTGGAGGAATTCTGCTTTAATTCTTTCAGATCTTTTAATAATTTAATGACCGGAAGAGATTGATTGTTAAGTTCATAAGATCTTCACAGTCCATGAATGGATAGTGTATTTTTATCGATTTGTATATCTTTTTCCATAAAAAATTGCGATCATATTCTGTATTCACCATTAAGATCAAGTGTTTGATATATTATAAGTTTGCCGAAACAGATACTGATCTGATTCGCTTTCTCTTTTTCCAGTATTTAGTTATCGCTTCTATCGCTCTTTGAAGAACATTTATCTGTTCCAATGGCAAGGAAAAATTTGTTCTAACCATTAGCCCAGCTATCTCTCAAATGATTTCATTTTTTTTTTTTTTCTCTCCGCGCGCTCTCAGATATCTTTGAGATATTTGGAATTCAGAAAATGGCAGTTGAAGGTTGGTATAGAATTTCAAGAATTGGGATTCGAACTTGGCACCATAAGCACCCAAGCTACAGTATCCTGTTAATCGTACGGGCTTTATTTTATATTTGAGTTGGTGTTTTGACTTATTGAATTGGTGTCCAAAATCTTTGTGCACAAAAGAAAATATGAATCTAATTGTTTTTAAAACTAAAATATTCTTAATTATTTGAGATTTAAAAGTTATTTTAATAATAAATTTGTATATTTTAAGATGATGGTATATCTTTTCATTGTATAATTCATTAAAGTTTATTTTTTCTAAAGATTTGATTGGGTCAAGTTCAAGCCTTATCTAAGAATTATTTTTTTCTATTTATAATAGCTCAATCTGAAGAAAAAAATGTAAATTAAATTTATGATTACTTGTCCAGTTGGGTACATTAAATACTTGTCTTTGGGTGAGAGCGGCTTGAGATAGCAGTAGTGACATATTATAATTTTACGTTATTACATTCTGTTTTATAATTTGGGTAATAAATGAAGAATTATTGAAGCTTCATATATATAAAGAATTCAAAACCATGGAGTTTTTCAATTTATATGAAATCATGGTAATAATTTTAAACTTTTAATCTAATTTTTGAATGAAATTTATAGTCATAATCCACTTAAAAGAATAAAAATAAGCATATCTATAAAATCTAACCATTTGTATCCAGAAAAGTTAAATCCACTTAATTTTTTAAGTAACATAAAAGCCTCTTATTGTATCTCACAATTATTAGTTTGTGACTCCCAACTATTAGCAACAATTTAAAACTTGAAATGACAAAATGTCAAATTTATAACTGTCTCACTATTATGTGAACACGGCCTTAGAAAATAACCCAAATATTTATCTAGTAGTAGCCATGCTAAGTTGGGCAGGTAACTTATGAAAGTCATGATTCCTTGTAAAACCCACCTAAATATTTTTTAGTAATAGGTTTATTCAAGACGATTGGGACATCAAATGCATAAAATACTTAAGGAATGAATAATTATGGATGTAAGTTTTAGAATGGATCCTTGCAAGAAATAAGTAGCATCATATGATTGAGAATAAATACAACATCAGTAATTTAGATATATGATTAATTGTCATATCATAATCCTCATAAAAGAATAAAAATAAGAATATTTATAAAATCCAACTATTTATATCCAAAAGAGTTAAATCAAGGAATGTTATGCAAACAATGAAAATTTATGCATTGAAACTGAAATAACTGGTGAAAATCTGATGCAAACTTTTGAAGCGACATATGAATGGGAATGTGAACTTCTGTTTAGAACCGAATGCGAACTTCTGATGAAGCTAACCAGAAGGATTGAAAAATAGCGTGCCTTAAGAGCATATTTAATAGCAGATTTTGAAAGCGCGAATACTGAGGCTATTGCGTTCGCAGTTATCCTCTCGATGTTGCTGCATTCGTAGTTATCCTACCGATAAAACATTTTCAATGACATTAACATCTCCAGCGCTCTGCGTGACAATAATGATTTGTTAGGGCGAAAAATGTGAATGGCGTGAGGACGAAATCCAACAGAGGACTGTTGTAAGCGGATTGCCAAATTTGGATTGAGGCACATGAACACTCGGTGGTTTTGGAGGAGGACTCCCTCCTCCACGTGGTTTGCAAATAATTCTCCTTTATGCTCTTCTTTACTCTGCGTCCTCTGTTTTAATTGCTTCTTCTGCGTGCGAATTTTTGTCTGCCCTAATGGAGGTGGAAACGGATGGAGACCCTCAGTCTCATCCTTCGCCTACCTCCTTCCAACCCCATCTGCAACCAAAAAAACCTGCAGTGAAGTCGTGGGTAGGGTTTCTTTGTCAATTGACCAGGATGTCAGATTCATTGTCGTCGATGGCGATGGTAGAGCGAGTCCAGATGGTATGGACCTTGGCCTCGACTCCAACACTATCTCCATCTCGCCTAATGATTCTATGGCCAATGAAATTGCTATTGAAAAAAACAGGTTGAAAGACTGCAATTTTTTTTGCTTGTGTGGATGTTGATAAATGCCCTCCTCAGAAATTTATGGATGATTGGTTTCATAACTACTGGAATTTAAAATTAGGATTTCAAATCTCCTTCTGTAGGCAAATTCAGAAAGGATTGTTCATTATTTTTTTTAATACGCATGAAATGCAATTAGAGGTTTGTAAGAAATTGTATTGGAATGTTGGTAAAACTTCATTTCGTGCCCTAGGTTGGTCTCCTGAGGCGATTTTTGAAGAAATATTGGCTCTGTCATGCCCTAGGTGGGTAATTATCAAGAACGTCCCTCCATTTTTGTGGAAATTTATCCCTCAAATTGTGGAACCCATCGGTAAATTCATCTGTATGGATGACTCTCCACGGCTCGTGCCCCATCTCAATGCTAGAGTGCTCATTTCCATTAAACCTGGGATTGATCTTCCTAATTTTCTCAATCTCAATATTGAGGGAGATATTTTCTCCTGCCCTCTGGAAATTTTAGGGGGTTAAACGCATGTTTCCTCTGTATAAAAGATGGTCATGTCCGTAAAAATTGCCCTATTCTTAATAAGAAATCCTCAATTTTGAACTCGCAGAGAACCAATACGGATAACATTGGTCCCCCCTAACCCTATGGCTCCATCCTCCCCCATGGCCCAGCCTGTCATGGGTAGCACCCCTGCAACTATTCCTGACTTACCCATATCAGATACGTGCCCTAAAAACTCTCAAACCAAAACGGCTCCCCCTGCTCCACTACTGTAGATAACATAGAACAGTCGGGTGTGGAACAACAAGATAGTTTTCAAATGGCTACAAACAAGTCTAAGAAGCGCAGAAGGAAGAATGCACAATAATTAGCCATTGATAAGATTAGGTCTGATAATGTCAGTGTTAACCCTGCTCAGAATAATGTTAATCTCACCCCACCCACAATTGATGCTAATTTTTCAAAAGTTAAGAGTATCATTAATAATTTTGAAACCCTCAGTAGGTGCACTAGTGATTTCCATATGGGTGATGGCTATGTGACTTCCCCGAGGGCTAATCGCATCTCTGATAACCTCGGCTTCATCGATCCCACCCCCTGTATCGGTATCACTAGTGAATCTAGTGTGAGTTTGCCTCTGAAAGTCTTCAAAGAACTTGATGTTGATGACGTGATTCAGGTCATCACTGTTGATACTAGGGCTAATAGAAATTCTCTTTTTCCCCTCTAACCTATCCTCCACAAAAATGCCTTGAATGATAGTGGATGATACCCCGGTTCAGCCTACTACCTACACGGAACCTCCTTCTGAAAATGTCTCTCAAGGAGATGATGATTCTGGTGAAGACCATGATGATCAAATTGAGGGTTGTTCCAAACCCAATAGAAGAGGACGCCCTGTGGGCTCTGTTGTTCACCAAATCTGGTTAACCCAAGTTCACCTGCAATTGATCTATGAAATAGCCAATTTCAATCTATAAAGAACCTCAGGACTTGGACAACATAACAAGGATCTAAATCCTTCTACTCTTCAAGCTCTGCAAAACCTAGGTGGGTGTACCTTTGATGCATTTAATCAGACCCATTACACATAAGACTGCATCAACAAAAGCAGATGGATCTCAAAAGGTTCAAAAACAAGTAGGGTACTGTAGATGGGCTAGATCTACACTTACAACTCAACAATGTTTGAATCATGAGATGGATGGAACATTTCCACATAACATAAAATAAAGGTAAATATTCTGATTTGATTTTAAATCTCTGAGAAAACCCCAAAATCTGCAAGACCAATGCCTTATCCAAGGGCAACAGAGTCATACATCAGACTGCAAATAAAAACACTCATTGCAAATCCATCTTCATCATGAAATATTCCTGCATTAATGCATTACTAAGCTTATCCACAAAAAATATCAGATCCAGAAACATGAACCCTATTTTATTAATGTTTGCTCACAGAGTTTAAAATCTTCCTTGAAGATTACCTACAAACAAGCATTACACTCACAGACACAACTGCTCATGACAAACTTGATCCTCCTTAAGAATCAGATTTAAATAAAATAGAGATACATTTCAGAGACAAATTCTGTGCGAATTTGTGCATGCCTTACATACACAAGAACCTGCAACAAATAATACCTATAGCATGAATCATACCCTATTCTATGGAAAAGGACATTGCCCTGTACAATCTTCAAGAAAACTCAGAATTGGAAACCATGAAAATCTGGAACATTTCTCCAAATTTCTAGAACCCTTATGATTGAGAAGAAATGGGAATATGAAGGAGAGGGGAAAAGATCAGATTTCATCAAAACAAGCCATGTATCTTCTTTCCCTAATTGAATTTCATTTCCTTTCCGTGGAAACTACTCTCAAAATATCTGATTTTTGTTGAAACAAACTTCATAACTGCATTCCTCATTCCGAGAGATTTCCGGTGATATATAATACTTTCATATTTGGCTAAAAAACATCCCCTGGGCAAATTAATCTCTCAATGCACCTCTGTCATTTAAATTTTTTAATTTCTTCTATAGTTGAAACTATGTCATTAACTTTGATTTTTCATCTATTTTACTCATGACGCCCTGCCACGTGGCAGCCTACGATTCACTGATGGGGTCCACTAGGATGACACCTTACTGATTCGCCACTTGGACTGCCACATCACCGCCACCTGTACGCCACTGGACTGCTCCGTCATCTTTCGCCATTTCGTGATGGTTAATCCTCAAGCAACTTTGGCTTGCGAAAGAACATCGACCGTCAGATCTTGATGAACCTGCATGATCTTTACCATCGCTTTTTCACACGTGCTTTTCACCATTTCGCAATGGTTATTCTTCGAGCAACTTTGTCTTGCGAAACTGCAACAGTCGTCTGATTTCCTTCAAGCTGAGCGATCTTTGCCATTTCGGCATTTCGCGAAGGCTATCTTTTGAGCATCTTTGGCTTGCGAAACTACGCGCACCGTCGATCTGCTGCGAACTTACTCACCAGTTAATCTGTTCTTTCTCTGCAAAACCCACCTACATCAGGATCTGTGCACATGGTGGGGTCCACCTGATGGCCAACTGTCTCTTCGGTCACCTCAAGATTCGCGCTTGTGGGCGTGGGGTCCACTAGGTGCCCAACCGGCACCTTGCGTCAAAAGCCCTTGAGCTTTCGACACTATAGTAGTGTGGAGCTTTGTATTTAACTACCAAAATATCCCTTCGCCTAGCGAATGTGGGATAATGCCATTTATCCTGGGACTGTGTATTTTGAAGATTTTCATGCCCAATCTGTTGCTCATAAGTTTAGACACCTTTTCAGAACACCAAGCCATACTACATAGGCAAGGAGGAGCTACATTTTTACCTGGCAATGCATTTGCTACCAATTTTGCAATTTATTTGAAGTTTCAACTTCAGTCTTTCACCATCACGCAAGAGGGAGGACAGTTTCAACTTTTGGCATTTGCATTGAAGGATTTTTCAAATGCCCTTTCACAACATTATGTTCCACTCCACGTTGCAGGAAGGAAGACTTGGCGGGGGTACCCCACGCCACACTCCACACACCACGCAAGGAAGAGGCAACACCTACCAATGTATTTAACATGAGATTTTCCTCAGCCTTTTACCCACTATGCCACGCAGGGAAGACTCTGCGTTTTAAAACCACGTTGAATTCCACCTTCCAGCTCACGGCATGGGGGAGAACTCGGGTTGCAGCTTGCACTCACTGGAGTATTTCTAATGTCCTTTTCAACATACCACGTGGCAGGAAGAGGAGGATTTTGGTAATACACTTGCCAATTTCAATTGGCTAGAGTTTCAATGTCTCTCCAAACACCATTTCCGCGCAGGATGAGAGGATACTGGTGAAGTCTTTGGAGTGTGGGCTTTACACTAGCCACTGCATTTGCTTTAAAACATTTTCGAACCCCCTTTCAACACCACGACAGGGAGGACTTTAGTAGAGGCTGTGGGTTTTGGTCTGCATAACACATTGAATCTGCTTTGGAGGTTTTCAATATTTTCAAACTCCATATTTCCCTCCACGCATTGCAGATAAGTTATTCAAGCCCCTCCTTTATCATGCTCACGGCAGGGGGAAATTGGCATTGATATTGCCAATGACATTGCTTAAAAGTCTACAAATTTACTTTGGCATCTTCAACAGCCATGTAGAGGGAAATGTTGGTATTAAACCTGCCAATAGAATTTGCTTGGAATTTAAAAGCCATTCATATTACACTAAACACTCTTGTGTTGTTGTCCACTTCTAGATATTGGCTTGACTTTGTCAAACTTAAAATCCGCCTTCTTTAAATTGTTAAGAATGAGGTCAAGAGCTTCTACCCACATCACAGGTGGTGATACAACTCGTCCACTACTCGAAGGATCTCTGTATACTCCATCCTTAGTTTTGTCTTGTCTTGTATCAACAAATTCAAATCTTCAACTTAAAATGGCTCACACATTAGCATTTTAGATATACGCCTATCAATCCATAGACGACAAGTAAACTAAAATTGCCTCTCACCATCCTATTGGCGAATTGCAGTCGAGCTGACATTGATATACATTGCCATGAAGTTAAGACCACTTCACCATAAAATTTAAAGCATGAGCATGAGCCAGGTCGAGCCCCAAAGTGGGTCCGGCTAAAAAAAATCATTTCCATGCAACTAACCTTTGAAATGCTTCTCGAACCTTAAACATACCTTTGGAATCGATCGACACCATTTTCGGATCATCAAACTGAGTTTTGCAAATTTCAGGCACCTGCGCCACATTTTCGCATTTAATTGCAAAGACGTAATTTTCAAATTGGTCAAAACACCTTTCTGGACTTTGCAAATTTACAGGCGTGTACTCTGATATACAAACATAAACTCTACCAAGCGGTTTCTCAAGATGAATACCGAGTGAAGAAATACTAATGGTCAAAGATGACCAATTGGCTTTGTCAACACTGCGGACCTGGTGAAGTCAATGCCTAGGGAACTTATGATGCCTTTCTTAAAAATATCAAACGATCTCCGTAGACCCTCAAATTTGAGGCATAGGTACCTTGAAGTACAGGTCAAATCTTAGAATGCTCAGTTCGACCGGGAAGCTAACTGGATGCGAATGGTGCGCTCATGAAAATAGCCACTTTAACTGATGTAGTAATGAAAGTACGAAACACTGAATAAGGTGGCTCAAGAAACCCTTTTGAAAACTGATCAAACGGATTGGCAGGAGCTTGAAATTTGAAACATAGCTTGTCTTTTATACCAGCAATATATTGGAAAAAACATTTTGACGTGAAACTCACCAGGGAAACTTTTACAAATGTGCAAAGCAGGGCTCCGACTAGCTGCTGAAACAGGGACTTGTCAAACAACACAAATTGCAAACGGATTGAGCCTGCTAAACTGAGAAAATGGATTCATAAAGACTTGAAATTTTGCATGGAGGAACACTTTTATGCATAGAACTTATTGTACTTTGAATTTAACCAGGAAAATCAACCAGTCAAAGGTTGTAGGCGCTCGAAGTAGGCCACTTAATAAAATTTGCATTTGCACCTAAAATGCACTTTCAGCTCACCCCTTGAAATGGGTACCTGATAAATTGATCCAAACTGAAAAAAGAGAGTTGCAGAACACTTAATAGGCCAAATGAAAGGTGTAGGACACATTTCCCAAGCCTTACCCTTTGAAAATCAACTGGCTCCATTTTATACTTCTTCAAACTAGGCCATTCAAACTGACTCATTTTATGATCATTTGGAAATGCAGATCAAAATTTTGAAATGGGCCTCTCAAATTCACTCAAATTTAATGAGTCCCAATAGGCTCAAAGAACAAGGCCCCCTCTAACAAGAAGAAGAAGGGCAAGGGTCTCCCTGCTTGTGATAGCAGCCTTCATGCTGCTAAGCGCTCATAATTCCCCCCCTGTTTACCATGAAGTACATCTCATGGAATGTTAGAGGGCTGGAAGCCCTAAACAGAAAGCAGATTGATAAACATTTCTTGGACTCTCAAAAAGACTTGGACTTTCTGATGCTTCAAGAGCTTAAAACTATTAATTTTACCTTGGATATTAACCTTAATTTCATTTGGAAATACTCCATCAAAATTTGCTCCAATCACCTCAAGGGTAAAGGTGGTGTTGGACTGCTCATTAATCCCAGATGATCAAACCATATTACTGACAAGGGTTGCTCCCCGTGTAATAGGGTTGTTTGGGCCTCTATTAATGTTGACAACACCCTCATTGGGGTGTGCTCTATCTATGCGTCCAATGACTATAAGGAAAGAAGCGCCCTTTGGGATTGGATTGCATCCTTACCTGATATTCCCTGGATCCTTGGAGGAGACTTTCATATGATTGAGAATTGTGACGATAAGATGGGGGGTAATACTTTTGAATGGAAAGGCTTTGAAAAATCCCATTGGGATAGAATGAAATTTAAGAAAAACCTGTTTGATCCTCTTCTTGGTAATAAGGCCGATACAAGGGGTCTCTGGAACACTTGGTGCAATTTCCAAAACGGTTGTAATAGAATTTATTGCAGACTTGACCGCTTTATGCCAATAAAGATGTTTTTTCATTTATCCCTAGTAACCATGGCAATTTTGTTGTTGTCTGGCCTTTTACTCTCTCAGATCACCACCCTATTACTGCTCACATCAAACTTGCTAACTCCTTACCTGCTAATGTGGTGGGGCCTAAGAAGTTTATTCTTAACACTAATTTACTGAAAGATCTTGATGTTCTTGCTGCCATTAACCTCATTAGACTCCTAAATAAGGATAACAAGAACTTAGCTTTGCATATTGATAGGTGGAATTATAATGTCGTTTCCTGGCAAAAAGTCTTGCAAACTATTGGTTAGAAAAGGGCCAAAGACTCCAGATTTGTGGAAAAGACTCTTAATCTTAATTTGCTCCACCTTGAAAATGAAATTCAGTTGACTCCTTCCTGCCCTGACCTTTCCAACCAAGTGGCAAAAACTAGGGATGCCCTTAGATTACATCAACAAGTTAAGATCAAGGGGGCCATGATTAGAGCCCGTAGCCATTGGATCCAATTTGGCGATAAAGGCTCCAAGTTTTTTTTTAATCTGCTTAAACATAAGCAAATCCGGGAAAAGATTGATAAACTTATTGTTGATAATTAAGAAATTGTTGATTTAGACAACATTAAAGAAGCCTTTGCCCTCTTCTACCAAAAAATTTTCACCTCTAAAGACTCTGAGGCTACCAAGGCCCTCAAACTTAAATGAAAATCCATCATTCTCTTTAGGATCTCTGAGGGGAATCTTGCCTCCTCAAATAAAATTTCACAATTGATTAAATTCAGAAAGCCATCAACTCCCTCCATAATGACAACGCTCTGGGGCCTGATGGGCTCCCAGTTGAATTCTATGAACCCAACCTTAACTGGATTTGGTCTGATCTTCTCGACATATACACTGAGGCTTTGGGTAAGGGTTCCCTTGGCAATGTTATCAATAAGGGTATTATTAAACTCATACCCAAGGATGGGGACAAGGCCCTCGTTAAGAACTGAAGACCCATTACCCTTATCAATGTGTCTAATAAGATCTTTGTTAAAATGTTGGTCGTCCTACTAGAAAAGATCCTGCCCAAGTTCATCTGCCCCACCCAAACCGGCTTCATTAAAGGTAGGTATATTCTGGAAAATCTCATCACAAGTTGGGAAGCCATGGAATGGTCTAAAGTTTCTAGTCAAGACATTGCTATGTTTCTCCTTGACTTTGAGAAAGCCTATGATAGGGTGGAATGGGACTTTATTATTATGATTCTTGAAGCCTTTGGCTTTCCTAGTGAATTTTGTACTTATGTCAAGGTCCTCCTTCAAGATGACTTTGCTCAGATTGATGTTAATGGCTTCCTTTCCTCTTCCATTATGCTCGCTTGGTCCATTAGACAGGGCTGCCCCTTGGCTCCTGCTCTCTTTGTTATTGCCTCTGATGCTTTATTCTACCTCCTTAGGGATAACTCCCTCTCCCCAAAGTTTAATGGGATTAGGCTCACTGATGATAATGAATTGATGAATATTCAGTTTGTCGATGACACGACTCTTTTTCTTGAGCTCACCAAGAAAAACATGGATAACCTTAGCCTTAAAATCCCATGCTTTGGGTCAATTTCTAGAGCTCGGATCTCCCAGACCAAGTCTACCTTCCTTAGCTGGATGGATCACCCCTTTGACTAGTTTGGACACCTTGGCTACCAATGGGGTAGTCCTAACAAAATCGTTAGATACCTTGGAGTTCCCTTCTCGGTGTTCCCTTCCCTCAAAGATATGTGGCTCTGGGTTAAGGAGAAAATTGATAAGAAACTTAGTAAATGGAACAATAGATTCCTCTCCCTGGCTGGCAGGGTTCAAGTGTGCCAAAAAATCCTCTCCTCCTATAGTATCTACTACTCCTCTACTTGGATGTTTAGAAACTATCAGATCCTTGAAATTCAAAAGGTTGTTAGACGGTTCCTTTGGTCCGATGGCAAAGGTAATAATAAATTACACGTTGTTAATTGGAAGTGGTGCCATATTGAGAAATCTCTTGGTGGCCTTGGATTAAAAGATCTTAGGATCCAAGGTATTTCCCTTGCGGCTAAATAGATCTTCCATTCTCTCGAAGGTCAGGAACCTTGGAAGGTTTTAATCAGACACAATATTGAGAGGGTTGTCCCTAAGAATGCTAAGTCTTGGAAGGGTTTACCTCTCACCGACCTTGTGGCCAGTGGTTTTCCCATTTCTGCCCATGGCACTTGTGTGTTCAAGTCTATTTGGAAAGCCTCGGAACATGTTAGGGGGCTTTTGGTCAAAACTAGTGTCAACAATGGTGACCTGATTCATGGTGAGAGATCCTTATGGTGGAACCTCTTCCACGCTGGCAAACCCCTGGCCCTTACTCAAGGATGCTTAGCTAGAGCCTGGGCCAGCAAAGGGATCAAATATCATATTGACGTTTTGGAACATGATACTCTTATTATGTGGGAAGATATCAATTGAAAATTTAACCTCCCCCTCGCTAAAAAAAGAACCTACAACATGATTAAGCAAGCTTGTATTGATTTTGGTCTTCCTAAAAAACTGTGATGTTGATTCTCATTGATTTATGTCTTTTAAATGGGCTGATGGTACTCTTTTGGCTAAAATCAAGTCTCATAACATTTACTTTGTCTTAACTTATGAGGCTTCCATCATTAATCATGTTAACATTTTATGGTATTATGATCTGCCTATTATGCAATGGCAAAAGACATTCAGCATGCTATGGAAAAGTCCGATCGAGCCAAAAATCAAGTGCTTTAAATGGCTTATGATACTTAATAGACTTCCTCTCCAGAGGAATTAGGATAATAATGATTTATTCTCTATTTGTAAACTTCCTGAGACTGGCAGACATATTTTCTTTGATTGCTCAATTGCTAAGGAAATTTGGTTAATGTTTGGCTTTTCTATCCCTAATCTTGTGAATATTATGGAAATTATTTCTGGGCACATTAAATGATTGAAAAAGGATGCTAATATCTTTTGGTTTACTTTATCTTCCAATATTCTTTGGTATATTTGGAAAATTAGGAATGCTAATAGGTTTGAAGGCCAAGCCAGGGCCCTTACTGAGTCCTTTCGAAGACTCACATTCTTCAAAATTGTCGTGCAGGTTGCCTCTACTATGAACGTTGAGAGACACAAGGTCCTGAGGTTCCTCAAGGATGGTCACACCACCATGTTCATCAATGAGATGAAGAATGGCTATGAGTGGAGACACAACGAGGACAATCTATCCTCCTTTGAGGAGGCTCTCAAGAAGCTGAACAACAAAATTAAAGATAACAGGGAGCCCTCCTACACCCAAGTTGAGATGTTGACACAGATTCAGAACCAAAAGACCATTTTTTGGATGGAAGGACCTCAAGGATGGGCGGCATGGGTTGAACCCCATGACAACATCCTCTCTTGATGCAGTTAGTTTGTTAGTACTCTTTTGTGCGGATTATGCACCTTGTTGATTACTTGGGTTTTTACTGTCTTGTGGCGGTGACAACTATGTTTTGCTGAGGCATGGCCTCCTTATTGTAGATTCTCTCAATTTTTAATATAAAAAAAAGAGTTAAATCCACATAAAAGAATGAAAATAAAAATTTATATAAATCTAACTATTTCTATCATGAAAGACTTCTTAAAGACTCCTTACGAGTGCTAATGTGTTTGCTTTAATTCTCTCATTAATTATAATCTCAAGATTTGGTAAGACATCACCTTTGGTATTCTACTTTCATCTCTAAAAATCCTTCTATTCCTTTCCAAGCAAAATATGATGTAATCAAATTCCAAATACACTCCAATCTCTCACTATGAAATGGGGTTATTCATTAGTACAACCCGTTACATTGTCTAACATTACCCAATATACTTTTAGATATTTAAGTAGTTTATACCAAATTTCCTAGGAATAAGTACATTCAATGAACAAGTGATTTGAATTGTATCCGTAATCAAAGCAAAGAGTTCATATCTTGACAACCTCTCTTTTGCAAATTTGGAGTAGTCAAAATTATATCTTGAATAACCAACTATAGAAAAGTGTTTGTTTTCGGAATACCATATTTGTTCCCAACTTTATTTCAGGGAAATGTTGTTCTTTTACTCACACAAAAAATTATAGTTTGACTTCACTTTATAATCTCAATCTTTGGAACTCCCCCTATTTCACCTCTTCTTTTTGTTATTTTGGAATATATATTAAAATTGAGTAAGTTCATCATCATCAAAGCAGACACTATGCTTATTTGATTAATGTTTTAGTATGTCATTCCATCTCTTGCAAAAAAATTCACCTCCATTATCGATTTCCATATAGTCAAAAACCTTATATTCTGCATTTTTCTTAGAAATCATCTATGATTAAATTACAATTAGGGTTGTTATCTAATGGTTATTATTCCATCCAAGCATTTTCCAAGAAAGCGACCTTCTTACAAATGAATCCTAGTGACTATTTTTTATTTTCATACACACCTCTTTATTTATATGGACTTGATACACTTAATACAATATTAAATACCTCTAACTGCATAAAGAAAGGATAAATAATGTATCTTGGTGCCTATTATTTCAATGATTGAATACACTTGAATGTTTATATGATTTCTTGCTTGTATGCATATATATTTGTGTTTTTGTGACAAAAATATTATAGGATCCAAGGATTGAGTAACTCTAGAGTAGCTTGAAGAGATTTGGAGTAGCATTTTGTCATAATTTGTTCATTCATCTTCCAAGTCGAAGACAATTTGACCAATTTTGTGTCCAATTTTTAGTCTTGATGTGCACTAGTACACAAAGAGAAAGATACACTCGAACAACTCCAATTGTCGAACTACTCTTCATAAATTTTCTAAATTAACTTCATACCATATTTTCTATACTCTATTTAGTTTGAAGTTGAGTCTTCTAGATACTAAAAGAATTTAAGTGAACTTCCCCTTTAATAGGTCACACCTATATGACCTCATGCCTCCAATCAAGGATATCTCCTAATTAGATAGCTAGAATCGCTTCTTGAATAAAAATATTGTTAGTCTTAAGAATAAAATCTGAGAAATTCTCACCCTAATTAAGTTCAGTTTAGTTTAGTCCAAATAGGAAATAAGACTCAAATGTATAATAAAGAATCATTGCATAGAAAATATACATTTTCTCTACTCTCTTCATTCTCATTTTTGCAAGCAGATGTTTCAATTTCTCCTCTTTGTAGTATGACTACATGTGGTCCATTAAATAAAAATAAGAATAAATTTTTCATAACTTTGTGTTAGTTTTGGAAGATCCTTTCAAAAGGGGAGTCATGGTCACTCCACGAAAAGCAGATGATCTTCAAGCATTCATAACTCATAAAAATCTTAAAACCAAATAGAAACATTTTCCTTTCAAGTATTTACTTTTCATGCTTCAAAATTTATGTTTAGTGTTTATTTTAGTATGTGGGTTTTCTTGTTTCTAGTATAAATAAGTATTTTCCTTTATTTTTTAGTCAATATATATTTTTATATACATTTAATGGACAATGTCGTAGATTGTTGTTTTCAACATAAATCTTTATGTTTACAAGTGAAGCAATATTTTAGCTAGATTAATCTGCATTATTATTAACAAAACTTAGGAATATAATCACTTCCTTGAAACCCCAATACCTTATCATGGGTACTTTCAAACACTACCCTAGATTAATAAAACTAAATGATACGAAAAAAGACAACTACAATGAACTTGTTATTTTTGGCATCATTTTCAAAGAATCAACTGTAGACACCTAAAATTGTCATGTCTAATTAAATAAATATCTTTATTTATTTAATTATTTGAGCCTAATTCTTCTATTAATTAAATAAATCTTTATTTATTTAATTCATTCATTTATCCTCTTCTAGCCTTATTTCTCATTTAAATAAATACATTTATTTATTTAAATTATCTTTTTCCTAAATTAAATAAATACTTTTATTTAATTAATTAATCCCACTTTTTCTATTAATTAAATAAATCTTTATTTATTTAATTAATTCATTAACCTTTTCTACCCATGACACATGTCATTCATCTCTTAATTCCTACACTACCTACCCTTTCATTATTTTATTATTTCCTCTACCTACCCTCTAATCATAGCCGACCATTTATCTTTTACACCTCTCAATCTTATCCCTCCATTTCATATAGTGTTTTCTATATAAGGAGATGCTTTCTTCATTATCAGATCCTCAACTAGGCACCCCGAGTACAATCTCGATTACGCACTCGACTACACTACGCCTTTGAACTTTCATATTCGATCCTACTTGCAACCACAATTTCGTAGAGCAAATATATCAAGCAAGATCAATAGAGATAGGAAGAATGGAGATCCAAACCCTATTGGACATGTGATGGTATAATCTTTATGATTTCATTTGATTTACATTGTCTTAGGTAATCTTCATATGTTACGATGGATCTTTGTTGTTGTAAGGCTAGGGTTTTGTGGTTGAATTCATTTAGTCTTTCAATGTTGTTGTTGTATCCATTTTCACCGTACACATTTGGCAAGCCCGGTGGGACTCTTGTCCCTTTTGCATTTAACATCTTTCATTGCAGATTTTGTGTTTTTGAAGTTGCAGATCTGACATTTTCGACAATATTTTGATATTTTCGTGTCTGCGTACTTTCGGATCTCATTTTTTATTTTCCGTCGCATCTGTGACATCTAGAATCGCGTCTGCGCCTTCGATAGTATTTTTTAATTTTTTTGCAGATTCCAGGAAACGCATCTGTGTTCAGGAACCGCGTATGTATTCAAAAACCGCGTCTGTGTCAGATTTAATCACGTCTATGTTCAGGAATCACGTCTGTGTCAGATCTAATCGCGTTTGTGTTTCTGGTAACCGCGTCTGCATGCATTTGTTGCCTTTTGATTTCTTTGATCTAGTTTTTCGTCATTCGGATTTCAAATCTGGTTTATATTGAGCTAACATCTTTAGATCTAGCTAATGAAATTGGTGCAGCTTGTCTTGAAAGCAAAATCATTTTGTTGAAGGCCCCTATTTCACAAAGTCTTTCGGATCTAAAATTTACCTAACTTGTGTGCTTGTAGGAAGGGGTGATCATTTGAAACAATCCAAACTACTAATAGATCTTTGTTGCATGACCTGGGCAAGGGTTTTTGATCTTTATTGTGTGTCTTGTTTTCATAGACTAGCAAACACTTCAATTGGTGCACTAAAATTGAACCATTGTCTTTTGTGTCTTGAGCAATAGGCTCTTTTTGTTTGATCTCTAGAGGGCCTGTCTCCCCGTGTGGTCATTAGGACTACTAGTGAGGAGAGAAGGACCCAAGTGGTAGCGAGGAAAACCCACCTCTTCCGAACCACTATAAACAACTGTATTCATGGTCAAAACTATGGATAATGTGTGCTGATTAGTTCATACCGACACTATGTCTCCCCATAAACCCGTTTGATCAAATTTATTTGATCAGTTGTAAGGCATAACCCCTACCGGCTAGGAGCCTTCTATATTTATAGAGCTGAAAGTGCCGCATGTATGGCCACATGAGCGGATGCCCTTACTAGCACCTTTTTGTTTTAGAAGCCAAAATCCTTCTAGTTGTTGGGGTAGGAGGTCAGACCTCTGGAGCGACCCACACACATACGGTTCTTAGTAGAGATACAAAGTTCACCATGAGGAGTTTTCGTGGAGACTGATGCTTGGTTGCCCCAAGAAGTGAGTGCCGAGGGTGGAGCCAGTGGGGTCAAGCATCTAAGTATCCGCTCTGAATAGCGTAGCCTCATGTGGGAATCAACAACTATTGTCCTGGCTAGCCATAAGAATTGTGCTTGACTTATTTTAAACATTCAAACATTCAAGACCAAGCATCAAAACATTGTGTCTTTTATGTCTTCAAGTGTATGCAAAAGAATTTTACATCAAACAACACACTTTTCTTGGAGTCATTTTTGAGTCTAAACAGTTGCAAACATTGAGTCCTCATCAACACTATGTCCTCTTGTCACAGAAAACAATCAAACATTCAGATTTGGTCACAACAAGTCACTTCACAAATTGGAAAAATTGCACAAAGTTTACAGAAACACGTCTGTGTTTGACAGAACCACGCCTGTGTCATATAACCACGTCTGTGAAGGGCAGAAACACGTCTGTGTCTTTTGAGCAACATTGCATTTACAACATCTCAGAAACGTGTATGTGTCTAACAGAACCACGTCTGTGTCATTTAAGCGCGTCTATGTCTGACAGAACCACGTTTGTGTCATTTTAAGCGCGTCTGTGTCTGACAGAATAGCATATGTTTCATTTAAGCGTGTCTGTGTCATTTAAGCACGTCTGTGAAGTATACAGGCACGTCTGTGTTCAGAATTGAAAACTTTCATAATCCAACAAACAAGAACAGTCAGTTTCAGACTTATTGAGCTTCCTAAGCTATCTCTTCGGGTTTTCATCTAGCATTCAACCTGTCTTTGGGTCTCACAAAGTCCATCATTGCTTTACACCTTACATTACATTCACATTTTTCTAAACTTGAGTCAAAAGGTCACTTGCTTGTCCTCATCATACTTTGTCAACACATTACATATAACAACATTTTGCTAAGTGGTCCCTCATCAAGGTCTATCACCTTTGGGTCTCATTTGGTCTTACTTAGAGTCAAGGTCAACTTACCTCATCAAGAGAAACTATCATCTCTTTGGAAGCCACACCTACTCTACTACATACATACTTAGTCTTACACTTTGGACATTGCAAGTACACTTCAGATTTATTTACATTCCATCCAACTCTTAGTCTTCCATACTCTTTCCATTTTCATCTAGTCTCACACATCTTGGTCAATACCTAGTTCATGGTTGAAACCCATTCCCAAAAATCTAGGAGAGAAACTAAAGAGGCTCAAGAGTCTGCAAATATGAGTTCCTATGAGTATGACAGTGATATCTTTTTCAATTCTGATCATACCACATTACCTGACATGGATGCCTATAGAAACATTCCAAATGTTGAGCACATGGACACTACAAACAACAGTGATACACACAATGACAATATGGACAACATTTCAGTACATTCAACAGAAGTGGAAGACACCATTATGGATCCCCGTTTTAATCGATTGGTTGAGGAAATAATGAGGAGAGATAGACAATATTTCTTACAAGTGATGGCACAAAGTGGAGCCAAGATCCCTTATGATTTTGACATGTCTAAAATAATGGAAAATCGACCTTTACAACAACCTCACCTCAACATGGATCAAAGGAGGCCTACTAGTGGAGGCAATAGAGGACCACATCTTGTGCCTAAATCACCATCATCTTTGTTTCAAAAACCAGAGGTCACATACACACATGGTCAAGCATATGATACTCACCTTCGCAGACCATTATGGAAGTCTTATGCAGAAAAAAATACTCAATCACATGCCAATGCTAAGGACCTTCCACCAAAGCAATTGGATATCCAAAGGCATGATCAAAATTTGGACACAAGGAAACCCCGTGTCAAATTTGGGGACAACACATTAGAACAAACTCATGACATCCTTATAGAGTATGGTATATATGGACAAAGCAGATATTCCATTCCTCACCATGACTTTATACCAAGTGGTCCATATACGCAACATCATTATAGACCTCCTCCATATGAACATGTGTATGATCAATATCATTCATATATGCAACATGCTCCTCCTCCACACGGTGGTTCAAGCATGGGATATGGTCCAAGAAGTCGGTCTCCACCTAAGAACAATTTGGAACAGCAAATCAAGGACTTACAAAAGAAAATGGAGGACATAAATACACCAAAGCCAACTTACACTATGAGAGACATATGTCCCTATCCATTTGACAAAAACATTCCAATGCCTCCATTTCCTACACACTTTGTGACACCTAAGTTTGATAAGTATAGAGGAAAAGGGGATCCTAAGACACACATAAGACAGTTTTTCACAGCTTGCATTGTGGTAGCAGTAGAAGAGACATATTTGATGAGATTATTCCCACAAAGCTTAGGTGATCAAGCTATGGAATGGTTCAACCAACTACCACCTGGAATTAAGTCATGAGGTGACTTAGCAGAGCCATTTATCCAACATTTCTCATACAACATAGAGACAGATATATCAGTCACTACCTTGTGCAACACCAAACAAAGGGATGGAGAGTTTTTTTCATCATTCTTACAAAGATGGAGGAATCTAGCCAGTAGATGCTCTTGTGAAATTCCACAAAAACAAATGGTAGAGATGTTCACGTAAAATGTTAACAAAGACATTGGTTATGACCTAAGAAAAGCTTGTTTGGCCACCTTCAAGGACGTCATTGAAAAAGGATTAGCAACAAAAAATGTCCGAATTGAATAAGGAGTCATCAAAATATTCAAGGAAAACAAAGAGGACTTTAAAGGAAAATATAAGCCAAGATTTTGGAATAAAAACAAGAACACAGTCAATGATGGTTTTGTGGATGCCAATACGGTATGACCCAAAATCGTTTTTTCTGGATCAATCTCTACAAACAATCAGGTGAATACTCAAACAACTTCCAAATCACGAAGGAAGTACACCCCATTGGGAGAACCACTAGAATCAGTTTTCAAGAAGCTCGTGGCAAACAAAATAATAACGATTCTAGATCTGCCTCCATATGAGCCAAAGGTTAAACCAAATTGGTGGAATGATGACGAGTATTGTGAATTTCATAAGAGCAAGGGTCATAAGACAGGAAATTGCCATCGACTGAAGAACATCATACAAGATCTCATTAATAGAGGTGAAATTGAGATTGAAGGACACTCATCCAATCAAGAACATGAGATGTTTAAGGAACCATTCCCAAAACATGACAAGGGAAAAGCTAAAGCCATAGATGACCAAACCAACTATACCAGAGCATCCTATAACTATGATTCAACTATCAATCACATTTCAATGGACAATTATGTCTCTACCATTATCATCAAGGATAAAACGTCTAAGAATTCTACCTAGAGACCCAAGATCATCCTAAAAGGAATTGGATCTTGTTCTGAACCTACCTCTGAATGTAATGTTACAACTCGCCGAGGTAAATTCACTTTGCAAGGTGCTCCAACTAAAAATACTGCTTCCTCGTCAACTAAGCCTGAGTATGATCTTGAAGAACAGTTGGGGAAGACACCCGCGCTTATCTCAATCCTTGAGCTCTTACACATATCCACCGCACTAAAGCTATTCTTGACAAAATCTTGAGAGAAACTACTGTCCCTACTGATCTGAATGTGGACCAGTTTCAATCCATGGTGGGATATCTTTCCATTCCACACTCCCTTACATTCACAAAAGTTGATGACGCCTCTATAAGTCAGCCACATAATGCACCGTTACACATTGAAGCCTTCATATACAAACATCAAATAAAACGAGTCATGATAGATGGAGGAGCAGGTCTGAAAATATGTACATTGAATACTATAAAATAATTGGGATATTCAGAAAAATTTGTGAATTCTACAAACAAAATTCCCATCAAGGCATATGATGATGAAGAGCATTCATCCAAATGCACAATCACCTTGCCTCTCAGGGTTGGGCCAGTTACAAAGGATGTGGTTTGTCAAGTCCTAGACTTGGATCTCACATACAATATATTACTAGGACGTCCATGGATTCATGAGATGAATGCAGTACCATCTACATATCATCGATGTATCAAGTTTCCACACAATGGAGTTGAAGTGACCGTCAAAGCTAACCCAAATCCATTCATATATTACAACAATCTGCGACCTAGATCAGAAATAACAATCCCAGTCAATCAAGAAGCTATTCCGTCATCAGCATGTGTGGATCCAGAATCATTAAAAGCTTCTACATCCAAACAAACAGAGCTAAAAGAAAAATTCAAGATTAAAGACATGGGATGTGGTGAGTATATCTTTCATGTTGATCAACTCCCATTATCTCCTAAGGTATTCAGTTGACAAGAACAACCTAAAAAAAATTTGCAATGTCAAGGAATTGGGTGTGAACCACCTAATGTTGTGGCTACTAAGTCTGATTGCAAATCTCTTCTAGTGGTGAAAGCATCTCTTGATATCAATGGTCCTAAGAGTGGTTCCAATGAAGAATCTATTGAGTGTACCGCCAGCCCTCTTGAGAACTCACATAGCCTTACCATATCATCCATTCATTCCATTTCCACTCCTCTCCTAGACTTGGATCAACAAGAATTACAAAAGCCCTTACTAATTGGGGATGAAAAATCAAGCTATGAACAGAAAAATCCAAAAGTAAAAAATAAAGAGAAGTCCTTTAGCTCAAATCAAAATCAAAAGCTATTGGACTCTGCAAAAATCAAGTTCAAGGATAAAAATCCTATGAAAGAAAAACAGCAAGAGATTATCTCCCCTAATATCAAAATAACTGGGGGCAAAAGCTCTAAAATTTTAAGTCAAAAAGCATACTTGTTGATCCTAAGTCTCCATCATGCCATCCTAATTTCACTTCTTTTTGCAATCATAAGCCTTCATAACTCATCCACTTGTTCCACACATCCTTTCCCTTCTAGCGATTCATCATGGACCTTTAATGGAGCTTCCTTGAAGGACTTTGTTGTCAAGGATGCCCAAACTTCTTTAGGTGACACGCATATGGGCAAACATAGTCCACACACTAGTAATTCTATCTCAGTTCCTTTATCAAGGAAGAGAGTCACTCGAGCTACACATCATTCAGTTAAGGAACGTTGTAGCTTCAATCATAAAGTCAAGCCTCGCACATTTGAGGTAGGTGATTTGGTTCTCAAAGAAAATCCTAAAAATCAGCAAGACAGAGAGAAGAAGGGCAAGTTCGAACCAAACTAGCTTGGTCCTTACATCATCACAGCAACATATGGATCTGGTGCATATCAGCTCTCAACCACAGAGGGTGAACCCTTGGAGGATCCTATCAACAACATGCACCTTCACAGGTTTTACACATAGCTCTTCAGAATATCCTAATTCAAAAATATAAAATAAAATTATAAAAAAATTCAAAAAGACAAAAAAATCATAAAAATAAAAAATCGTTACTTGGTGAAAACCTGGCCAACAGGCGCCTTGTGACACCAAAAAAATTGAAAAATCAAAAAAGTAAAGAAATTTTTTTTCGTCCAACGGTGAAAACCACTTTGGTGGCGCCCTGGGCAAGTACCATGGTGAAAACCGGGTCACCGGCGCCATGCGTAGAGACATTGCTCCTCCCTCCTTCAGGATTCCATTTCATCCTTCACTTTGCACACACTCACAGCATATACATTCATAATAAACATACCCATTCCATCATGGCTTGTTATTGATCTACCTAAGATTGGTTAGCCGTTCATAATAACATTCCTTTTTCACCCCTTTCCATCCATAATAAATCAGCTCCTATCTATGGCTAAGGCAAATCCTATGTCTAGTGATGGGTGTGGAACTGAGAGCATCACACGTTTTGAGGAGCACAGTTTCTTCCAGTTTTCTTCAGTCTATCCACGCACAATCCGCAATAAAGCAACACTTGCATCACATATCCACAATAAAGTTTCGTCTTCTCCACAATAAAGTATCAGTTTCATGGATTCAGTCAATTTCAGATGAGACACAGCAACAACAATGGGCTTCAACAAAATCAAATCTTTCACCAGACTCAGACAACATTATTGTTCAGTGCTATCTATCCTTTTGTGAAAGTAAACATTGTGACCACAATCAAATAGACTTATACAAGTGACAAGAGACACTAAACCTGAGGACTACAGTGGATGTTGGTGTCAAGTCTTGGTTTTCTTTTGATTTTATCTTTCTGGTGACATGTCTTTTAGCTTTTCCAGGATGTCTCTGACTAGAGATTCTATCTCCAGGATATCTTTGACTAGAAAGGCAAGGATGCGATATCATCACCTATTTTTCTCTATTGTCTGTGGATTGTCTCTTAGTAATGCTATGACTTGTCCAAGGATATGAGGACATTGTGAGTCTAGTGTGAACTGGGGCATTCCTTGTTTGCAACTATCTTATCTCCATGCAAATGGGTACAATGACTTTTTGGATCGAACCTATATCTGGATTGTCATAACCTACTTGTCATAATAAAGCTCAATGATGATAACGCACAAGAAACTCTTTCATTTTCATATCTTCTATCTTCCATCCCCCTTTCTTGATTGACTTCCATCATCCTTCTTGAGTCCGTGTAGCCTACTATCACATGATTGAGTATAATGACATGCCAAAAATATTTGCATCTCATGTAGTTGCACCTGCATTATCACATATCAAGTATTTCATACATACATATAGATATCACAATTGCATCACATCCTGCACACAACACATATTAGCACATTTTACATTTTCATCATGTAAATAGTCATTTGCATTATCATATTCATCTGCATTTCATACACTCACATTTGCATTGGCATAACATATAAAAACATAAAAGAGCAAAAATATTGCATTCCATCATGTACATATTTGCATCCATATCATAAGCATCACATAGATACATGCATCACACAGAAACACACATCATAAGACATATAGAAGCATCACATAGGTACACATGCATATAGTTGTCGCAAAGGAGGAATCTCATATATATATAATCATAAGTGTCATGATACAATGATGTCAAAATCAGATGGCTACAATCACCCGAAGGTGTCTACATCATCATACAAAAATGGTACAAAAATTGATACATAGGGAGCCCTCTAAGGCTATGATGAACTCCCTCCCTCAGAGCCGCTTGGCCTCGACGGAGTCTGAGCCCTAGAAGGACCCACCCCAGGACCATCTCTCATGTCCCCTCTATCTGGTGGTGGTGGTGGAGGACCCATAACCCCACCGTTGGACACCTGTCTCATGTCCCTCCCTCCAGTGGTCGTCGTTGTCCGCGATGGTCTACAAAAGCTCCTATCCCGCTGCTCTGGTGGCACAACTCCATAGTATAGGTCTCTCCAGTAGCCTATCTCCTCCCCGGCTCGTAGGACACAAGCATAACCAGCTCCTGTGTCCTCTGATGCCTGCCTCCCTACCCTCAGTGTCGTCTCAACCTCTGTATAGCATTTAATGGCCTGATCCCGCTCCCGCTCTGTGTCCCTCAGCTGTCTCCTGAACCTAGCTGTCTCCCGCTCGAGATCCTGGATCTCATTTGCTTGTCCTTGGCAGATCTCCCTCAACTCCAGTATCTCATCCTACTCCTCCTCCTCTCCCCCCTGTACCTGTGGCTGCTCATGTGGCTGCCCCTGCCCCTATCCCTGTCCCTGTACCTGTCTGGGACCCTGTGCTGCTGGCACCTGTAATGGTAAACCACCTCGGCCTCTCACCACCCGAGCTTGTCTCTCCTTGCCACCCTCTCTCCGCGGAGCCACTCTCCTCTCTCCTATCACCCCTCGCCTCCTCCGTCGACCTCTACCTCCGCCATCTCCATCTATATATAGGGGCGTTTTAAGTGTGTCATAGTTTCTCTGACACCCCTTACAGGTCGAAAGCCAATAGCATTCCTTCCATATGCCTATGCGGGAGTTTCACCAATGTGCCGATCCAGATCCCATTGAAGCACCTCTCTAGTAATAGTTGTTATAGCCATGGTATCCCGATTCAAACTCGCCATAGATATATAGGGCACTCCGACAAGGCCCTAACTCTAATTCGAGGAGGGTGACTTATAGATAGGAGAGTATCCACTTGTTCACCTAACAGATGGCCTCTTGTGCTTATGCTTGTTCTGACGCTGGCGGTGGTGCAACTGAAACTACTGGTTCAAAATCAACTGAAGGGACTGGAACTGCGACTGATGAATCGACTGCCCTTACCATTGCTTCCTCCCCTTGGTCTATGTGTGCGTCTTTCCCAAGGTCTCTCTTGCTCAATGTATGGCTCTCAAATGAGAGGGATGCTTACGTAAGCCAATTGGCCCTACAATTCTATGGTGGTCCCTAGTGAAGGGGACGATAGGCTGCCTGGGAAAGGGGTTTACTATGGTGAAGTGCCCACTGGAAAAGCGTTTATTTCTAAGTAGTTGTGTGACCAACCTTGGTGTAGTTGTACGTGCCAACCTTTGCGAGAGAGTAAGTGACTTTGGTTTCGTAGTTGGTGACGACCTCAGCTCAGGAGTTAGGGACCTTGATTCGAAGATTGCTTGTCATGGTTATGCCCTAATAAATGGGGATATCATCCGTTCTAGGGATGTTGTACCTCCAGGATAAGCGGTTGTTCGCTATAGTGGCAGGCCCGATTTGGGGAGGTGCTTCCTCCGATGCCAGCTCCTCCCGACCCTGGTGACTTGGATAGTTAGGGGTTATTTTCATGGGCTGGGAAAAAAAAAGCTGGGCTGGATGCTTTCACAAGTAGTAGAGCTTAGTTTAGGTGGTCCAACGATGGCACTTAAAGGACCTATGTGTGTTCTCCCTACCTATCTTCTGACTGATGATGTTGGGCCTCCGATAGTCAATGCATTCGTGTGGTTTCGTGAGCTGCTCTGGTAGGTATTATTGATCGGTACTGCTTTGGTTTAAAGTCAACTAGAGTTCATTAGGGAGGGAAGGTTCTCATAGCCCTACTATCTAGTTGGCAATGGGGCCAGATTCCGGGAGCTTACCTACCAGAAACCCGTCCCTTTAGAATAGTAGGGCGCCCGTAGGAGGGGTGGGTGGGAGGAGACGGGGCAAGCCAGTTGCCTTCCTTTTTCGTCGAAAATGAGATCCGGAAGCCCTATAGAATTTGAAGGTGTTAGTTTATTAGTTGAGCCAGATGGAAACCCAGCACCACGGAAGGAGGGAGTTGTTACCAGGGGGTGTGGGCAGGAATCTTCGACAGTTTGTTTAGCTTAACTGCCCTGCCCATAGAATTGTAGGGGCCCTCTGCACCGGGGGGGAAGGTAGAGTAGAGCCTTTATTCTCTGCATCCATCCCTGCATCCTCTATCTCTGGCCACATATCCCAAGGCATGGGCACCATCTCTACCAGCTGCATCACTGCTTGATCATATGACAATAACGGCCCGAAGTGTGCCTGATCTCTCATTGTCCAAGCATACATCCTGGAACCCCGTGGCATCCGCTGAATCCTGCTGAACTGCCTGCATACCCTGTCCACCAACTGCCTCTCCAGTACATAGGGCGTCCGCCCAATCAGATACCTACTCCTGAAGGTGTATGGCAGCTCCACTGCGTCATCCTCCCACTCCTTGCACTCTCAGTACGACCTCCATACTACAGTGTCAATATCATCAATGACCTTGTGTCAGTGCTCCAATCTCCCGATCCGCAGCTGAGATGTAATCATATCATATAAGTCCACAAAACTGCGTCCATGGCATTTGCCTCTAAAATGTATCGGTTGGGTCACCAGCAGATGCTCATAAGCCCATACCTGCAATAATGTCACTTCATAGCCCAATCCTACAGATCCATGGTATACAAACTAATGAAGCTCATAATATAAATGTGCCAGCACGCACGGTCCCCAGGCATATCTGGTATGCTTTACCACCAGTGTCTCCAGTGTGCTCCCCCAACCCACAGCCAACCCTTGTGTTGCCCTATCCAGACATAGGAACTGACTGATCACTCCTCCCAGCACCGCTGGTAGCGCCAATCTGGTTTATGTCATAGTATCCCACGCCACATGTCCAGCCCTCATCTCTAGTCCTAGATCCTGAAACACTCGTCTCAGGGCATCCCTATCTCCGTCTCGATCATAGGGTATCAACTCCCCATCGATCGGTATCCTCAGAATCCTGTACACATCCTCTAAGGTGACTGTCATCTCACCCATCGACAAATGGAACGTGCACGTCTCAGAGTGCCATCTCTCAGCAAGTGCAGTCAGCAATCCCATGTTCGCCCGAAACTCAGGCACATACAAAATGAATCGCAAACCCATAACCTCAATCGCGGCTCTGTCCTCAAATGTCAGCTCTGGTCATAACCTCTGAGTCGATGGGAATCTCTCTCGTGACTCCAGCATAGGTAGGTACTTCTGTAGTCAAGCAAATCAACTGTGTCAGTCAAAGTGGCATTCCCTGTTCATCACAAAATGCTGCTTGTTATCCTAAGTGCTTATGATACTCTATCCTAGTGACACTCACTGTTCATCACAAAGTGTTGCTGTTTATCCTAGTGACACTCACTGTTCATCACAAAGTATTGTTGTTTTTACTAGTGGTACTCACTGTTCATCACAAAGTACTATGTGTTTTGTACTCCCTATTCATCACAAAGTGCAGCTCATATTTGCACTCACTGTTCATCACAAAGTGCAGCTCATATTTGCACTCACTGTTCATCACAAAGTGCTATTTTTTTTTAGTACTCCCTATTCATCACAAAGTACTATGTCTGGTACTCACTGTTCATCACAAAGTGCCTCGATCTATCCTATCCTAGGGCCTCTTCTTGAGTGTATCCTCTTGAGTAGTTTCCTCAGAGGCAATGTATGTTCTATCACAAAATTGTCAATCCTAGCCCTATCTGCTATTCTAGTCTTCCCTAGAGGACCTGCTTGAGTGTATCCTCTCAGCAGCTTATCCAATCGATAGCGTATGTTCATCACAAAACTGCCAATTTGGCCTAGAAGACACAAACACACCCTCATGACATAAACACGCTTACATACTGCACAAACGCGCCTTTCCTACACAGACGCGCCTAAAATACATAGACGTGCCTATGCTCTGTACAGATGTGCCCACATTGCACAGACGCCCCTGCACAACACAGACGCTCTCATATTTGGCGCCTTTTCATTCATAGACGCGCCTGACACAAACACAAACGTGCCTAGCTAACCTAGACATGCCTCAGCATTTTTTGACCTTGTTTGACATATTCTAGAATGCATTGATTGTGCTACCTAACATGCATTAATGACAACATTTATTGCAACAAAGTACAAGGAGGTTTTGCAGTACTTACCAGCTCTCCTGCATCTGTTGGCCTCTGAAATCGGCAAACGCGATCGAATCTATGCACTCTGATCTCTTGGATGTGTGGATGACAATGAGGATGTATTCCCCTCGTGGTCTATCTTATAGACTACCCTAGCCCTAGCCCTAGCCCGAGTCAGTCTTCTTTATCCCGTGACTCTGTCACTTTATCCGGTCAGTCCATTCTACCCTTTCTTTCTTATCGAGAGATTGTTTGTGATCTTGTCATACATTTTCATCCAATCTCTCGAGGGGGCATATCATTCCCATCTTGGGGCAACTTTGTATCAATTCATATTATCTTCTTTGAAACAACGCGACAAGCTGCGTTGTCTCAAAGAGGGGCAAAATGTAGACACCTAAAATTGTCATGTCTAATTAAATAAATATCTTTATTTATTTAATTAATTCATTTATCCTCTTCTAGCCTTATTTCTCATTTAAATAAATACATTTATTTATTTCGTTTATCTTTTTCCTAAATTAAATAAATACTTTTATTTATTTAATTAATCCCACTTCTTCTATTAATTAAATAAATCTTTATTTATTTAATTTATTCATTAAGCTTTTCTACCCATGACACATGTCATTCATCTCTTAATTCCTACACTACCTACCCTTTCATTATTTTATTATTTCCTCTACCTACCCTCTAATCATAGCCGACCATTTATCTTTTACACCTCTCAATCTTATCCCTCCATTTCATATAGTGTCTTCTATATAAGGAGATGTTTTCTTCATTATCAGATCCTCAACTAGGCACCTCGACTACAATCTCGATTACGCACTCGACTACACTACGCCTTTGAACTTTCATATGCAATCCTACTTGCAACCACATTTCCGTTCTTTGTTGAGCTCTTGTGCACATATAAAATCTGAGAGCAAATATATCAAACAAGATCAATGGAGATAGGAAGAATGGAGATCCAAACCCTATTGGAGATGTGATGGTATAGTCTTTGTGATTTCATTTGATTTGCATAGTCTTAGGTAATCTTCATATGTTATGGTGGATCTTTGTTGTTGTAAGGTTAGGGTTTTGTGGTTGAATTCATTTAGTCTTTCAATATTATTGTTTTATCCATTTTCACCATATACATGAACTATAAATTTGAAGTGTTGGTAGAATTTTATAATATTATTATGATACTTATAGTTTATGAGTAGACTGAGAGACTATTAGGAATATTTATAAAGAAATTGATAGCATAATAGAATAATTACACTCACCATCAAGATCCATCCTAATAGAGTCATAAAAACATTTATCAATTCAAGAATAGTATGTAGCTCTTTGACCTTACGTCATCATGGTAGAAAACATTGTGGGTGAGGATGGACCAACCAATAGGACTTTCTCATATCTTATTTCCTTAACCCTTGAAAAAATTGATCCCCCTATAAAAACCATCTCCCAGATCAATTTCTATTTGAATTCAAAGTCCTTTGCCAAACCTACAACTGTTGGATTGATAATTATTACCTTTTTATTCCACCTTGAAGGAATCAACCTTATACTAGTTTATGGCATAGACAACTAATTCCATGCGTACATGGGAGGAAATGGAAACTATATTTCTTGATAAATATCAAAATTAATATAAATATTAGGACAAAAAGTAAGAATTTTTTAGAATGAAATAATTGGAAGATGAAGGTGTTGGACACAATATGCCACTGAGAGAGGGGGGGGGGGGGGTGAATCAATGATTTCCAATTTCTTAATCTCTTAATATTAAGAGTGATTACTGGTTATCAATCTTGCTGACTAGCAGTAGATATCCATGGTGAGTAGTCATGTACCTTACCACTTGAATAGGAGCACTCCACTTTGCCTCTTGGCCTTTTGCTTTATACCAGTAACCACCTTGTTTACCGGTTGACATGTTTCTGCCTTCATACCGGTAATGTGCATAATATATTTATACCATCCATCTCTAACTGTTATGCATCTATGGCGACACCTTTCTCCATATGCATCTTGGTAACACCATTTGTGCAGCTGCAGAGCCTCATCTTCATTTGATCGGTTACCCTCTCAACCGGTTTGCCAAGGTAGCAAACTCGTCATATCAACTCTTCCTTCTCTGTCCCGGTAGCACATCTTGACTTCACATACTAATCCAATGCTCATCTATGATCTCAAACTCTAGAGGCTTCCTCATCATCCACATTAGTCATCTGGTCTATGCATCCAATCATCTACCTTTTCTTACTCTTACTATCTTATCCTGGATATTCATGATGTATGCCATGTATATTGTGGGATAAGAAAGGTATTACCACTTACTGGTGGGAAGGATAGACAATTGCACTTCAACTGCCAAACACCGGTGGTGGAGGATCTTTGTCACCTATCGATATTATAGTGGCATCCCTAAGGACTAGATACATCTTCAACTTGACATATGTCCCAGTAGATTTTCCTGTTAGGTCCCGGAGACAACTGAGAAGGGAGGGGAATCAGTTGTCCAATAAATTCAAACCAAAACTAACTTAACCAAACTTAATGCTTAATACCAGTAAACCAAACTTTATGCCGATAGACAGTTTTATCAGTTAATTGCAGTACCGGTAAATATTAATGCATGAAACAAAAAGACAATAACATCCACAACACACAACACCAAAATTTTGTAAGTGGAAACCCTCTAAGGGGAAAAACCACGGTGGGAAACCTTACCCACAATTAGATGATGCTACTGCAGATAGTATTTGTGTATAATATGGAGTCTGCACATGCAGAAAGGCCAACTGCCTAGAGCTCACTGCTCAATCACAAAATGGGAGTCACACTGACTACAATTGGATGGTTAAATCCAATGATAATGTACTGCTCAGAATAGCATCTTCATATGCGAGATTCAGTACTGGCTTAGCTTTGATATGCCTTCTTCAAACCTTCCTTCAATCTTGAATGATGTCTACGTGTATAGCTCTGCTATTATTCACATATACCTTATTACAATCCTTTTTCCCAATCCTATATCAATCTCATAAATGAGATCTTACATTTATACCATAACCTGAGACCAAATGAGTAGGTCGGCTCACTTTACAATAAAATAAATTATAAATGAATCAATATGTGATGCATCATGTTGGTTGAATGCATTTACAATAATTACAAATCAGCTTCATGATGTGTCGTGTTGATCTAGAATAGATATGCTTGCCGGTGCATAAACTAGACCTATTTGCCAGTAACAGCAAATATGCAAACCCGAATAGACCAATGAACAAATTACCAAATCCAAGTGTTCAAACAATGTCTGCGACATAACCAAGTAATTTCCAAGTCATTCCAAGTGCCTGTGAGCAATATAACCTGCCGATAAACCAGATACCAGTGACTGTGCATGTCACTGACATTCTGATAAACATAATCAAAAATATCCAAGTGCTGATAAGTGTTGACAGATGTTGACAAGTGTTGACATCAATGACAAAACCATATCAACATATCCAAAATACCAACATTTCCATATGTCACCTTTACTCACTAAAGCAGCACACTCTCTGTCAACCTTCTCTTCATCCGGTGGGAGTCCTGCTAGTTGACAACATACTAGCATACCATTTGCACTGCTTACCCTTCATTAGTTCATACTACAACAAACTTTACCGATCACAAGCTTGCCGATTCATATCACTCACCGCTCTCTTCTCTCCCAAGCTTGTACAGTATCAACCGCCCACTCTACCGGTGAACACCAAAGACACCACAATGATAGTTGACATCAATGACAGCACATCAACTATTTTCTCATACTAGTTGTCCTGCTATACCAGTAACATGCGATATCAGTTGACATCATTGACAACACAATGCCAACAAAAGGGAGTACCCTCTCATGTTTTTGGTGTGGCAGTTCTTTGATATAGTATTGTTAGTGTCATGTGATGCTATGTTGTGCATCTGTGGGTGTTATGGAGGTTTGCACCACATTTTGAGTATGTTTGACTAGATTGCATTATTGGTTATATCTTTCAAAGCCGACTTGAGTATTTTTGGTCCATGTGGTAGTGTGTGGAGTGAAGGTGATGATTTAGGATTGATTTGAAGGTGTCTTGACATGGTTTGATGCTTCACATATCTTTTTTTCCTTCTACATTTATTTGGAGAAAGTATTTGTGGCTGATGTTATACTCTACATGTTATATCTAATTAGACTGACCTAATTGATGTATCTTCCACGTGCGGATGATATATAAAGGATGAGATATTTTGTAGGATTGTAAGTGTGTAATGAGAAGTGATATATGGTGTGTCAAGTAAGTGAAAAGGTGCATAATTGCTTATGCGTAGTAATGAAGTTAGTTTCAAATGTTTAGAACAATGAAAGTTATAATGAACATCTCAGAGAATGTGCTTCTACTAAGCTCAATAGTAATTATTCTTTGTAATCAAACCTATTGTATCTTGCCCTGAATAAGTGATATTCAATGTTTTGCAAGCCCATTGTATCTTTCCCTAAGGTTGTGAGTCTTTTCCATATTGGGTTTTCCATGTAAAATCTTGGTGTCCTTGTGTGATTGATTGTTTGTTTTCAATTGTTTACATCTGCACATGTGATAATTAGAATGATTGATAAATGAATGGCTAAGTTTTAATATATGTCGATTCATCCCCCCTCTTAGCATCTAGAAGTGTTCAACAAATCATTTGTAACTACCTACCCAACTTGTACCCATAACTAAGAATATAATCTATCATAGCAACCAATTTATAATATACATTAGAATATTATAACGTTGAGCATGATAGAATTTAATGATACTCAACTACACTCCTAAAAATTTACAATAGAAATTCCCTCCATACATTCACCTACAAAAAAATCTAACTAATAGAATTAAAGTTCAAGGAAACTTTGAGAAGTGTCATCAAAACTAAAATATTTTAGAGAAATTCCTAGCTCTATACCTAGAGAAATTCCTAGCTCGATATCCATCAAAACTAGAAGTTGATACTTGATAAAGCTCCATCTCTAGAGAAATATTTAGGACTCTCGATTGATTAGAGAAATTTTAAAAAATCAATATTGAAGTCTTTGTATTATAGGCCATCCAATATATTCCTTAAATAAATTAAATAACCAAGAGTTTGTGCTCTAAAACCCCTTAAAGGAAGAAATTGTCCAACACCATCCAAGTGGGGGAAACATTATTTGATGAATTGTGAAGAAAATTGATTCTAAAAAATATATGAGACCAATAAACCCTATAATTCTAGTGATTATCAAGGGGATGTCAATATCAAATATATTTATTAGGGGTTGTCATCATTATGGTGACCACATATACTATAGATAAATTATCAAAGTGATATATAACCTTGTAAGAGTTGGTATAGAATGCTCTATACATTGCAATATTGGCTAAAGATTATAGCAACCCGAGATCAAGAAACTTCGAGAAAGCACAAGACATATCAACTATGAAAGAATAATGCTATCCAATCAAAAGATGCAAATGATGGATTTTAATAGATTAAATTAGATGTTAGGCTAAGATGAACATAGAATTGTATAAAATCATGACATGTGTCATAATCATATGACTTGATACATAAAATGATAAATATCCTATGCCTAATTTAATTAAATTTAAGTAACATTTATGAAGAGTACATTTAAGTGATGAACAAGAGAGATAAAACGCCCCTATCAACACTAGCACCCCTCCTTGAGTACAAATTAGGGAGGATGCACATGAATGTAAACAATGAAAGATGTAAGATGGGTCTTGAATACTATCCATGTACAAATGCAATGCAATCTCTTGCAGACAGAGAAAAGGAGAAAACCTAGTGGGATAAAACTCCTCCCCAAAAGAGATGATGAAATTGAAATGCTCTTAGTAAAGAATGAAATGGAGAAAATTCCATGTGAGGAAAAATCCTCTTGCAAAAGAGAATAATAAGAAGAGATATCATGCAGGCTCTCACCAATGTAAAGTCTACTACAATTATAGTAGATGCCTAACATTGAATGTTAGAGATAATCCAATCTCATCGAACAACATTCATCCCCTTAGGAAGAAACAAAACCAAGATTGTAGGTAATATGTCTTCACATTCCCAAAAAGAAGAAGAAAGAAAATTAATGAATTTATGTCTTTGAATTCTACTCAAGTATCTCCATGTTGATGATTAAAGTTACCGACATCAAAGTAGGCATTCTAGGGCAGATTGATGATGATGATAATCTGGGATCTCCTAAAAACTAATGAAGAGTATCATCCAAATACAAATATATATCTTCTAAAGTTAAGGAGACCTCCTCCAAATGCTACTGAAAATTATCTACTCATGTTAAATTATGATGGATGATCATGTAGAGAATGAACAAAATGGTCAAATTGTTCCCTCACAACAATTGAAGAAGGATCATCTCCATCAAAGAGAATATGAATGCAATCAGAGGTGTCTCCCAAATATTAATTGTAGGACTCTATAATAAATCTTGCAATATCTTTCCAGTGATCATCCCAAGAAGCCATGTTTGGAAGACAAAGTATTTATTACCACATTGAATCACAAGAAGCCAAAAATATGGTAACACAAGCATTACTAAAAGCAATGACATATGAAGGATATGGAATATCGATACATATATCTAGAACCTCAATAGATGATAGAGATCCAAGATTCAAATGACCATATTGAATCTCCTTAAAGGTGTCCATACTAGATGCCATAGTGTGTACATTAGTTGAAGGAACACTAGGAGAAAAATGTGATAAGGTTTAGACTCATCACTGTTGATCACATACCTATTGGAATCAAGGAACACTTAGAGGGGGAGTGAATCGGTATTCTAAAGATTAATAAATCTTCAAACTTATTCTCAGAACACCAAAAGAAGATGCAAGAAAGTAAAATGCAGAAACACAAGATAATCAACCACAAAATCATAACACCAAGGTTTTTACGTGGAAACCTGGAAAGGGAAAAACCATGGTGGGATTGGAGCCCACAATATGCATATACTGTGATCAAGAGTACATAAATATTACAAAAGGGGAATGCACATGCATTCAGGCACACTGTGTAGAGCTCACTGCTCAGATTACAATATGGAAGTCTCGCTGACTTACTTATTGTTTACAATGAGAACTATAATGACTAAACTCCAAAATAGCAATAATCAATGCCTGGATGAGTTCCGGTTAAGTCCAAAAAGTCTGACTGTAACACATCTCCAACTCTGCTCTATTCTACTTCTCAATTAGCTACTAGATCAAGATGCGCACGTGAAACTACGCCAAAGAGGTTTCTCGATCAATACTCGCTCATAACATCACCAAAAAAGATCTTCTACATCGGTCATATATATCCACAATTGTAAAATAAAACAATCATCAGGTCGGCCAAGCATAATATGCAATGTAACATGTAACTAGGTGTCAGCTAAGATCGGATCATTAAAACATATGCGGATCCATCAAATGATGTCAAAATGACTTCTACAGGTCGTCCCTATCATCCCATGCATGAATCTAACCACCACAATCACCGCAAAGATTCTGGACCAAAAGAGCTCTACTTATCCTGAAATACTGGAGACAGATTACCAGACCACTTCCTCCACCAGTTTCCAAGAATCATGACTACCTGATAGGATTTCCAAGGAGAGTTTCCATCAATGAAAACCCTAATCCATTATCCATGCATTAGAATTCACTGGATGAGTGTTAATTGTCAACAATGTCCCCTACCTACAAAATCCATTTTGGGCCCTTATATCCCAAAATCACATCCTCCATCTTATCTTATCATCACCTCATCAACCAATCCCTTATCCCTATCACCAATAAACTTCCCACTCCTTCAATTCCCTCTCAAGATCAACACAGACACATATTCCTAAATCCTATTCAACATACTAACTGCATCATTCCTTTCATATTTTTTCAATATTATCCAATTATTGTACCCATATGATTACTACTAGAAGCAACTTTGATGCCATAGTGTGTACATTAGTTGAAAGGAACACTAGGAGAAAAATGTGATAAGGTGTAGACTCGTGATTATCGATCACATATCCCCTACCCACTAAATCCATTTTGGGCCCTTATATCCCAAAATCACATCCTCCATCTTATCTTATTCATCCCCTAATAAATCAATCCCCTATCCCTATCATTGATAAACATCCCACTCCTTCAATTCCCTCTCAAGATCAACAAAGGCACATATTACTAAATCTTATTCAACATCCTAACTCCATCATTCCATACATTATTTTTCCATATTATCCAATTATTGTACCCATATGATTACTACTCGAAGCAACTTGGATGCCAAATAGAGCTTGTGTATAACCAAACATCTACCAAAATGTAAAGATCACCATGTCCCCTCAAAATTATATGCTCAAACAAAGAAACATCCAATCTTAAAATGCAGTAAATCCCAAATCCCACAAAGGCCCACCAAAGCAGAAATAAAAACTAAGCGGATCCCAAAGAATGAAGAAGCAATGTATCCAAATTCAAAATCCAATCACAACATCCAAAGTTTGTAATCCACAAGCTAATCGTGTATGTCTTCTATCTCCTAACTCCATTTTGGGTCCTTGTGTCCCAAAATTACCCATCCTAACTCCTTCATCATACCCACATCCTCCATGTTTTTTTCCTCAACTCATGCCATGCCCTCACAACATATGCTAGTGTTAGTCCTAACAACATCCCCCTATCACACTCCTATCCATCCATCCATACAAATACTTTTTGACACCATATTCATTACCCCAAATGTATTCCCCATCAAGACCATCTAATCTATACCTTTGCATAATCCACCCATCCTAATAAGTTTGTACCAACATCCAGTGATCACTCCAAATGGGATCCTATTACCCCGATACAAAACTAGATACGTTATTCCTTCATGTATATCCTTGTCGTCCTAACTTTCAAATCCAATTATCCATATCCTTATCATTATCCATCTCCACCATAAGTTCCTCAAAAAATCTAGAAAGAAAAAAAATCGTTCGATGGATTTCATGTGCAAATGTGTCTTCTTTCATTTTACCCTCTTCCACTAGTTCTTCCCTTCCATTCACACTTGTTATTGCATTATTACCGCATTTAATCTTGCACAATATAGGCTCCTTAGTCTATCCATTAGCTATTACCATAATCATCCATACATCGTGCATGCATCATCTCATAAATTTTGAGAGCACACATATGTTATCTTGAACTTGCATGTCCTCTTGAGAGGGTATTATCACCCTCATCTTCACTTAAATGCCATTATTCCTCCTAGCAACTCATTTGAATGACTATGGCATCTTTCCTAATCTAATCATTTCCTTCTAGGATCATGTTTTAATCTTCTTTGAAATGATGCGACTTCATAACACCATCTAAAAGAGGAGCGGAATGTAGACATCTAAAGTGACCACATTTGGTCAATTAATCCCTATTTCATCTAATTTGTCACCACTTATGCTAATTGAATAATATTATATTATTTAATTAATATTATCCATTTTTTTGTTATTTTTCCTAAGGCCTAGCCCAAGGTAAATAATTAATTTTAATTATTTATCTTTTTCCCTTATTCCCTTCTTCCAAACATAAATAAATAAATTTATTTATATATCTAATCCATCTCACATGTCAAATCCTTCATCACTTTTACTTAACCCCTAACCCTCATCCTATGTCTCCTTAATCATTTCACATTCCCTAATCCTATTTAAGCGGGGTTGACTCACTTCAAATCCCCACATAATCTCACCCTTCAGACTCAACCTAAAATGGACCCCCTTTTGGAGAAGACCCCATGTACTTGGGTACATGAGTCTTTCTTCCCAAGTACCCAAAAGGAATTTTAAATCCCTTTATTTTCACTTGGCACCATCCCATGAGGTGAAAGAAAAGATCATCCTCCACCACAGAACTTCATCAAGCATTCTTGACTCTTCACCCATTTCATCCCAAATCATATATATATGATCTTTTATCGTTTGAGCATCATTATGCTGCCAAAATTTCCTTTGAGTACTTATTCAATCCAACATCAAGGGAAAATCTACACAATGAGAGATTTAATATAGTTTAATTTTGTTAAATTATATGCTTGTTTGACCTTCTTTAGCCTAATATGAGTTTTTGATTGTTTTTTGTGTTTTTGTCTTGTTCTATTGCTAAATCACTCAAATCTTAAGCACAATTTTCATGCACATAGATACATCCAAAAACATTTCCCTTGCATCCTTTTTTTGTATAACAATTTGTTGGTTAAAAATGTCTAAAAGTCCAATTTATTAGAATCAACAAACAACACTCCAAAAAATTGACCATGAGATTTTTGTGAGACATGCAAGTACAAACACAACACCCAACCAAAAACTATTACACATACAACCTTTGATATAATAGAGATCATTACTATTTCTCATATTGAAACCAAAGAAAAAGCTACAAAACTCACAAGTCTTCAAATGGTGCATCTTAAATCCACTAGTACGATATAGACTAAAAAATATGTAGATTCAACTTTCCATTGATAATAAAACAAAAAATTATGCATTGTGCAAATTTATTCCCATGACACAAATATTATATCTAAGAGACCTCAAAGCCAGTATGCTAGAAAAGACACAACTAGGAACTTTTTCTCATTCGAGAGCCCAACAACAAACCACAATATAGATGTTAAGTGACTAATCACATACTAACACACCTGCACAGAGAAAGATGCAACTAACTTCCTCTTCAAGAAAATACAAAACTATCTTTATCCAAAAATCCCACAATAATACAATTTATTAAATAATCTTTCATAGATCTACAAGTCACTTATTCTAACTAAACAAAACATGTACAAAAAACATACATGTAAATTTGAATTTGTTAACGCATATGAAACACCTAGAAAACTAAAACATGTTTCAAATTATGATATATCATAAATATATAAAATGCATGTTCATGCAGACCAAAATGAAAATAAATCCATATAATGTTAGTACGGATTATCATAGGGGATTCTAAGTCATTAAAATATGAACTCTAAATAGTATATACTTGTGTAGCTATTATGTAGGTTTGATATACTATAAATTCATAAAATGCACCAACTTACAACCCACATATCATAATGCAACTCATAGATCACGAATGCAACTAGAAACACCCATATTAATTTTACATGCAACTAAACTCTCCATTTTGAGACTCAATGACTTAAAATATATATTATTGTTGAACTATGATCTCCTCATTGTTATGGTTTCATTTTTTTAACCAGGAAAAAGATTGTCTATGCATAACTTTCACTAAAACAAGGGTTAATACCACAAGGAAGGAAACCCTCCTACGACCAAAACTTGAATTTTCTACCTAATGAAATGAAACTAATATTGTAAAGGTAAATTAAACAATTCCCACATCAATCATAAGAGAGAAAATTGCAATAAATTACAATTTAAACACTAATGATAAAGTAAACACATTACACAAGATATAAATTGGGAAACCACTGTAGTAAAACTTTGGCTTCCAAAGCACATAGAATGTGTTACTGAGCATAGGAAAATATTATAGTACAATATATAGCCTTTCTATGCTCTATTAAGAGAAAAGTGATATTTCTAACCACTAGCTATGTGGAGTCAATTCAACAAAATAAATCCAATAAAATTAATGTATTGCATCTCATTATCACTAATGCATGCATCTAATATATAAGAAAGTTAAAAAATAAAAAGCATGGATAGATTCCTAAAACCATGTATTGAAATCATAAGCAAAATCATCATCCAAATCATGGCTCAAAATCTAATGCTTCACCAAACATAAGCATTATTATTTTGCATGTTTCAACCTTTCATAAAGATGTTCCCCCACATCAACTAGAATCCTCCTTGATTTTCTAGTCCACACTTCATTCCTCTTTTCACGTTTTTCCCCAAAGCACACTTTCACACCTTACAAACATAATAGTTTCTTTTAACAATTTTATTATACTAAATTCTACTTACAACTTATCTAATAATTATTACATTTTATAGTTTTACATTTTTACAAGTGGTAAATAATACCACATCAAATGGGATGCCCTTTTCCATGTGGATACATAATTAATACAAATATAATTTAATTATTGAGAAATTACGAGGTGTAAAACACCTAATCCCAACATCGATATGCCAAAACCATCATGTGTGTGTCTATATATATATATATATATATATATATATTGATGCACGCTGAAAAGGATGCAAGAAACATAAGATTCAAACATTAGTGTTGTTAGTAGCAATAAAAAATGAAAGATGAATGAAACTACAATCCTAAGCATGCATATCAAGAGAGATATGAAACAGATTATGGAAAGCACACAAAAACGAAGGAAAGACACAAAACCCTCCAATATGCTCATAGTTGCTCCTCCCTTGTTCCTCTCCTCTCCAAGTTCCACATGAGTGTAGCCCTCACCTTTTTGCACTATTATGGATGTCTTATGGAGATTCAAGATTATGATAATGCTTAATTATGTAAGTGCAAACAAGCTAAATATGAGAAAATACCTAATTAGTCTATGTTAATTTTAGCCAAAATAAAAAAGAAAAGTGCTTCTAAATGTTCTCTCAAATTTACTATAAGTTTGATGCATACAAGATTTCTGGATTTGGATGAAGAAGGAATGGGCTCTATTTATAAGAAAAATGGAGAAATGGATGGTTGAGATTGAGTAATCTCAACAAGGGTCAAGATTGATGGGTTTGTGATCCATGTGAGGGCTTTCAACCCAATCTTAGGATGACAAATGTCAACATGAGATGGCTTGAGAGGAGAGGGAAGAAGCATTAAATGCTTGAGATGACTTGAAGGTTACCTTAGGAGGTAAGGTTAGGCTTGAGTTGAATGAATAAAACTTTTATCCAATGAATAATGCCTTTATCCAATGGACAAACTCTTGTGCAAGAGTTAGTAGGGATAACCATGGTCAAGGCAATGAATGCTTGAAGAGACCAATAAGTTAAATGAGGGTTGAGTTAGAGGGAAAGTCTCTAACCATGTGGGTGAGTTGAGTTTAACCATTAATGGTTATGTAAGAGCCATAAATGGTTATGTAAGAACCATTAATGGTTATGTAAGAACCATTAATGGTTATGTAAGAACCATTAATGGTTTGGAGGACATTAAGGGTTAACTTGTTGAAAACATAAAGCCTTTAATGTTTTTCAAAGACTTTGGAGGCTTTGAGAAGTGACTTCAAGTTGCTTAGGAATGTGACAATAATTAGGGAGGGTGATTAGACTAATTAGGAAGGGTTTAGAAGAATCTAGAATGGGTTAGAAGAGTCTAGAAGGGGATTAAAAGAGCAAGTGGGTTTGGTGGGTGAGAGAAAATTGATTTTAATTAAAACAAAATTACTTTATTTCAACCAAATAGGTGCAACTTGCATTTGTAGGAGAATGCAAGTGGCGGGCGGGGGGGGGGGGGAGTAGTTTAGGGATTTAAATAAGTATTTGTTTATTTATCTAAAGGAGGAAAGGGGTTAAATTAAATAAATGTTCTTTATGCATTTGTAGGAGAATGCAAGTGGGGGTGGGAGTGGGAGTGGGAGTGGGAGTGGGGGTTGGGGTGGGGGGTAGTTTAGGGATTTAAATAAGTATTTGTTTATTTATCTAAAGGAGGAAAGGGGTTAAATTAAATAAATGTGCTTTATTCATTTAATTGATTTAGAGTGTGGCTTAATGAATTAATTTAATAAATTGAATAATTTATTTAGTTAATAGAAGAAGAGGTTGAGGATGAAATTAATTAAATATTAATTTAATTGACTGATTATTAATGGTTAAATAATTAAATAAATAGAAAATATTCATTTAATTAAGTGGACAGATTTATGTGACTACATTTGTCCTTCTTTGAGACGGTGCGGTTTATTGCGTCATTTCAAAGAAAGAAAAATAGGTGTGAAGAAATATGCCCCATAAATGTTAATTTAGTGGGTGGTATGCCCCCTAAAAAAAATGAGCCGATTTTTTTTCCGAAAAATCGGGGGATCTCTCGAAAAAGAAAAAGAAGTGGTGGGTAGGTAGAATAGAATAAATGAGAAATAATGGTGAAAGAACGGGAGAAAATGGAGTTAAATGGAGAAATTAGAGGCTTCTGAAGTTCACAAGGACCACGGTGGTGAGCGGAGTGAATTAGGGTTAGGGCTGGGGGTATATATGGAGGGGAAGGGGTAAAAACTGGCTCATTTGCACCTATCTCCCTAGCAATTTGGAGCTCTAATAGTGACCTTTTGTGAAGGAGTGAGTAGCAGTCATCATGGTCGTGTCGATAGCAGATCACCGGTTAAAGCGGATCCGTCAATACCAGCGGCCAGAGAACTATGAACCAGCGGTACACAAATCTTGAATTTTTTTTTTGTGTATTTTTGTCATGTTTTTTAAAGCGTCAAAGTCCAAGTAAGACAGTCACCTAAAGTAGCACTATTGTGCTACAGTGGCGCTATTGCATGGTTGTTGTAGCGCTTTTGTTAGTTTAGCGCAATTGTGTTATATTAATAGCGTTGTTGGGTAGAGGTTGTAGCGCTTTTGTCAATTAATAGTGCTATGGTATAGTTGTATTAGCGTGTTTGTTGTTTTAGTGCTTTTGTGCACAAGTTGTGGCGCTATTGCCAGCAAGTAGCGCGATTGTTGTAAAAATGCCCCAGTGTTAGAGAAAATATCTCCTGATGCCTGTGTTAATTGATTGATTAGGTGTTTGGATGAATCATAGCAGCCCCGTTGAGACTAGGTCATTGTGATAAATGTCTGTTGTAGTCTAGGTTTGCCATGATCGATTATTTGTTGAGACCCGAAGATACTTGATCAAAGTATCTGTTGATAATCTAGGTTAAAACTTAAGAAATTTTGTAGCAAAACAACTGATATGAGTGTTGATATGTGTAGGAGGATCTTTTTGTCTTACAGATGCAGGAGAGGCATCCCGCCACACAGCAACTGCGGGAGCAGTTGACGGAGGCAAAGATAGATTGCGTCTGTGCGACTGGCTGGTATGACATGATGTACCTACCCGTGATTTGGACGAATCACGATCTACTAACGGCTTTAGCGGAGTGATGGCACAACGAGATGTGCATGTTTCACTTGGCAATGGGAGAGATGACTGTGACGTTGGAGGACGTATGGAGGATACTGCATATCCCGATAAGGGGGGAGCTTGTTACATATAATCGGTACCTAGGGACGGTAGTTGTGCAGAGAATATTCGTCGATGATATGTACATTGAGGATAGCTCTATGGTATGGGAGGATATAGCAACATTGTATGAGCTGCTACCATCAGTGTTATTAAGGATTGTCGAGGGTTTGCTTTGCCCCGATCGACATTCACACGGATTGGTCATTGGGTGGGGTCTAGTGATAAAGAAGATGATGACTGAGGGGACCTGCTATGCATGGGGGCCATGTGTGTTAGCACACCTATACAGGGATTTACATGAGGCAGTGTACAGAGAGGCTAGGTCACTAGGGGTAGGGATCACTTTGCTGCATATATGGGCTTGGGAGCACCTGCCAGTCACACGACCGGTATGCTTGAGGTTTAGGGTGATAGATCAACCCTATGTGTATATGTATGGAGGTTTGATGAGCCATCCCCATTTAGGGAAGTTGGCGTTTTGGCTGCGGACATTGGATGATTTAGATATGATCATATGGAGGCCATGCCTTGATTGCGAGCCCTGGGAGGATGATGGAGAGGCCCTACCATATGTACTTGTGACACATTTTTTGATTGGTCGTACATCGTACTATGTGGAGAGATAGTTGCTAGGGAGAGTGATGAGATAGTTTAGATGGAGGCAGGGTTTGCCGAGAGGTCCAAGGGAGTATGCACGAGTAGTGCGGGAGAGATTTTAGTGGGGGCTAGTGTTACCTTATGATCAGGCCCTAGCAGAGTTCCAGACATTATAGGCGAGACCATGGCAGATGAGGCCAGAGATTGTAGATGCAGGGGTGACAAAGGAGTACGCATAGTATCGTACCGCGCATCCGATTCCACGGATTTCAGATCCTGCCGAGCCTATACCACCTTTTGAGGATGACAGGAGATGACGATAGAGGAGGGGAGGAGGTAGGGGTGGAGGAGGAGGAGATGGAGGTGAGGGAGGAAGAGGAGATGGGGGAGAGGGAGGTGGTTTTGGTGGAGCAGGAGGAGGGGGAGGAGGTGGGGGTGGATTTGGAGGTGGAGGTGGTGGAGGAGGATGATTACAGAGGAGAGGCCGAGGTGGGCAGCCTTTACGACTATCACAGGGTCCACTGATACAGGGAGCAGCTAGAGAAGGAGGTAGGGATGTTGGTGGGGGAGTGGAGCCTATGGAGATGGGAGGGAGAGCCACGGGTGGAGGAGAAGATCCTATGGAGATGGGAGGGGGAGCCACAGGTGGAGGAGAGGGAGATCTGTGGGAGTTTATGATTATAGGGTTGTAGACTCGGTTAGAGGACAGGGAGGCAGAGATTACAGCCAGGGATGTCCAGCTTTTTGGACGGGAGGCTGAGTTGACTGTAGTGATGCAAGAGAGAGATGATCTGGCAGACAGATTGAGGGAGTTGCAGGATAGAGGACGATTTGTAGCTAAAGCACAGGGTCCGACTGGGGAGGTGCTGAGGGAGATGCGGCAGGCTCAAGAGGAGATAGATTACTGACGGGGATTATATGAGGAGACGGTATCGAGTAGTCAACGACACTGAGCTATTCCTAGATGTGGCAAGCGAGAGCAGAGCAGTCTTAGAGGGTTCAGAGTAGTGGTGGTGTTATGGGTCCTCCTCGGTGAGATGGTGAGGGTGGTGGGCGAGCAAAGGGTGGTGGTGGAGCAACATCTGGTCAGAGTGCTATTTGAAAGATTCTATGCATTTCTTACTTTGTTATTTAGATTGTGACTTGGATGGCTCTTGGTATCCACTATATTTTGACATCATTGTACTCTGATACATGTATTCTTTTTTTTTATGCGATATATGAGGAGATCTCATTTGTTTGTGATGATATGATATGTATATATGATGACATGTATGTTTTTATGCAGGATGATGTTTATGAGTTATGCTTAGATACATGCTATGGATGATTTGCTTTCGAGATGTACATGTTGATGATATGATTCCTATATGCATGCTATGGATGATTTGCTAACATGTGGATGCAGGTAGAGGATGGATTATGCTTTTGCAATGCTATTAATGTGATGCAAAGATGATGTCGGATGTGAAATGATAATAAATAATGATATTTGTGATAGATAATACTTGCTTATGTTGATGATATGATATGATGATGATATGAGTAAATGATGCATGTTTCAAGATGAATCTAAATGTTTATGGATGAATGCCCTTAAATGGATGAACAAACGTTTATACAAATGTTATGTATGTATGCACTTAAATGGATGAACAAACGTTTATACAAATATTATGCATGTTTCTTAGATGAATGCACTTAACAAATAAATGTACTTTAATGATTAAATGAATGCCACTAAATGATAATGAATGACTGCACCTTAATGCAATTAAAGGACAATGAATGCATCTTTTATGAATCTAGATGAAACTAAATGGGTAAAAATGCACCTACTAAACGAGTCTAAATGATAATGAAGTGAATGCATATTTAATAATTTAAAGGAATGCACTAAATGGATAGATGAATGTTCTTGATAAAATGTAAGTAAACGATGATAAATGAATTAAACAACTAAATGATGACGAATGGTTGTGTATGATTTAGATGAATGTAACTTAATGATTGAGATGCAACTAGATGATAGTAAATGTACCTTAATGACTAAGTACATGTATGTCAATGATTAATATGTAACGAAAATGAAGATAGATGAATGAAATGATTTGAAAGGTATTTAAATGAAGCTAAATGCACTCAATGCAACTAAATGAAATGACGAAATACAAGTAAATGAGAACAAATGCACTTGATGTTTTTAATGCACTAATGTGATGAATAAAGCAATGCACTTAAATGAATATCTAAATGAATCTAAATGTAAGGAAATGATAATGAATTGATTATTGTTGATGCAACTAAATGATAATGCCATGCCTTTATGATATATGAATGCGAGTTGGTGAGAATTTGTAGATGTGGAATGAAAATGTGAGATGATGTATCAGAGAAGTCCGTCATGATTTTGTACCCAATACAAACTATATTAGGTGCTTTCTCATAGAAGCCTGAATTACTTGCATGCCAACAATAGATATGAACAATGAATGAGCAAATAGATGGGTGAGATGCAACGGGATGCAATATAAACATATTTGATGAAATGACGATCCATAAAGTATTCATAGTGCTTTATTTTCCTCATCGAGCATTGTAGTATCGTTCTTGGCCGAGGTAGTAGAAACCAAGTTTGAGCATTTCACATGTAAGAAAGCATTGTAGATAAGGAAAAGTTACCCTCCATTCCAGTTCATGCACAAATGGTCGAGGTATAAGTTGTAGTCAGTAAGCCATAGTGATCTATGACTATATTTTGCATAGGATCACGTAGCTTAGTGAACTTCCCACGTAGACACCACTAGTACATGCCCCAAAACTTCATTGGATCAATCTACAGACAACAAACAAAGAAAAAGATATCAGGAGCCATCCTGGCTTACTCTAATCACTTGTGGATATCCTGGAGTAGTGTAGGAGCCTAATATAAATAAAAAAATAAAAAATTGACCAAGTACTTTGTAGCCAAACCGAATTTTCTTGTCAAAGAAAATGTTACCATGTCTTGTTTGTGAGGAAGGATGCATCCTTGTGAAGACAGTTGTGTGTAGATGGTTTGGTTGGTTGGTTGATTTGATAAGTGATCATCGTTTGAGTAGCTCATATGTTTTGTTTGGTGTCTTTTTCGATGTGTATGTACAAATAATTTTATATATTGCAATGTTTTTGATTGATTTTTTATGTTTTTGACATGTTTTGGGATTTTGTGAGTGTTTTTGAATTTTTTTGGGTATTTTTTGAATTTTTACGAATGTTTTTGTTATATTTCCAAAGAGTTTTGAATGATTAACTCAATGAATCACAAGTAATGTAGAATCCACTTCCATCAATAGGTTTAAGAGTATTGCCCCCAGTTAGATGTCGCTATGAAAGTGTGACGCGGGATACATGAAGTAACAACCCTGATTGCAAATCAATAATAAGCCATGGTATAAATGATGGGTGAATGGATGCAATGGATGTGATCGCAACAAGTCTGAAAGAAAATGGATCCATAGCCTTTACGAATGGCGCCTTTTTGCCAAGTTTTCACCACCGTACTTATCCAAGGTGCCACCAGAGTGGTTTTCACTATTTGGATACATGACTTTTCTTTACTATTTTCTTGATTGATTTTTTTTTCTTTGTGTATTTTCTTCAGGACATTTTTCCGAATGTTTTTGGTATTTTTTGATATAGTGGAGGATCCTGATGCTCCGCACAACTTATGTATGAAACCGTTTGAGGTGCATGTTGTTGATCGGATCTTCTAGTGGTTATCCTTCTAAAGTTGCCAACTGATACGCCCCAAACCTGAATACAACAGTGATAACATATGGACCCAACCAATTAGATTCAAACTTGCCCTGTGTTCTCTGTTTGGTTGGTTATGAGGATTCTCCATAAGAATAAGATCACCTACCTCAAATTTATGAGGTTTAACCTGATGATTGTAGATTCTGCTCATGCGTTAGTGATAGGCTTTTAGGTGGTTGTATGCAACTTGTCGCCTTTCATCAAGCAGTTCCAAGTCCTAAAGACAGGAGACTCAATATGCTTCATCATCTATCAGAAAGAGACTCATGGAGATGGTATTTCAACCTCAATATGCAAGATGGCTTCTCCTCCATAAACCAGTGAGTAGGGAGTTGCCCCTGTAGGGGTTCGAATGCTAGTTCGATACGCCCATAGTGTTGGATTTAAGTGAATGTGCCAATCATGACCAGCATAAATTGACTATCTTTTTTAGGATCCTCAATATATTATTGTTTGATGCTTCACCTTGACCATTGCCTTGTGGGTAATATGGAGTGGAAAAACAGTGTTGGATGTGAAACTTCTCACAGAGTTCACGAACATCCTGATTTTTGAAAGGAAGCTCGTTTTTCAGTGATGATGGACATGGGTACACCATACTGGCAGATGATGTAATTAAGGATGAATGAGGCAATCTGCTTACCAGTGACTTGGGTAAGTGGAACAACTTCGATCCACTTTGTGAAGTATTTGTTGGCAGTAATGATAAATTTATGGTCATTGGATGAAGATGGATGGATTTTACCCACAAGGTCAAGTCCCCATTGACAAAAGGGCCATGGTGTTGTGATTGGTTGAAATTCCTATGCTGGTGCATGTATCAGGTCTCTGTGAACTTGACACTTCTTGCACTTGGTGACAAAATAGTAGGATTCTTTTTCTAGGGAGGGCCAATAGTATCCAGCGCACATGATTTTCTTTGCGAGTGAAGGACCGCTTGAGTGAGTCCCACAAATTCCTTCATGTACCTCTTCCAAGGCCTTTGTTATCTCATCTTGTTCCAAACATCGAAGGAGAGTACCATCAAGACTTCGCCTATATAGGGTTTCGACAATAATGGTGTATCGAGCAGTTTGGCGAATGAGGGTTTTGCGTTGGTTATTTGATTGGTTGGGAGGAAGTATGTGATTGTGGAGGTAAGTGAAGAACTCACCATACCATGGGGATTCGGAACCGACAAGGCAACATATAATTCAATTTCGAGTATATCATACACAGGGATCCAAAGTTGTTCTACCAAGAACTCGTAGCATGTTGAATTTTGCAGAAGATCTAGGAGAGATGCAATTGTAGCCATTGCGTCGGCAACTCGATTATGATCTCTGGGTAATTGCTCAAATGTGATAGTTATAAATGATTATTTGTAACTATCCACCATCCTTTTATACGGCATGAGCTTATCATCCTTAGTTTGGTATTCATCGGTGACTTGTCGGATGACTAGCTGAGAATCTCCATATACATGTAGCTCTTTTAGATGCCATTGTATAGCCAATTTGAGCTCTGTGATCAAGGCCTCATATTTTGCTATATTATCGGTGCATGGGAAAGTGAGCCTGTATGATTTCCGGATGTTGTCACCTTGAGGTGTGATAAAAAGAATACCTGCCCCCAAGCCATGTCTAGTGTATGAGCCATCAAAATATAGCTTCCAAGGTTGTGTAGTTGTGATCATGAAGAGATCCTCATCTAGAAAGTTGGAAACAAAAGGATGGTCACCTGCGAGGGGTGCATCACCCAATTGATCTACAATAACTTGCCCCTTGATAGCCTTGCAGTCCACATACTCTATATCAAATTCACTCAAGATTATAACCCATTTGGCCAAGCGGCCTGTCAATGTTGCCTTGTTGAGTAGGTACTTGAGTGGATCTATTTTGATAATGAGTTGTACCTTGTGCGTTAACATGTAGTGCCTCAATTTGGTGGCTGCCAAGATAACTGCTAGGCAAGCTCGCTCAATAGGTGTGTAATTGAGTTCATAGCCTACCAATGTGCGAGAGATATAGTATACATCACGTTCTTTTCCTTCTGCATTGTGTTGTGCCAGCAATACTCCTAATGTCGTATTTGTAGCTGAAATATATAGCAATAGAGGTATCCTTGGATCTGGTGGAATTAACAAGGGTGTATGCATTAAGTAGTCTTTAAGCATTTGGAATGCTTGCTGGCACTTTGTATCCCTTTGAAAGCAGATATTTTTGTGTAACAGATGGGTGAAGGGATGACACTTATCAGCCAATTGTCCAATGACTCTCCGAATTGATTGGAGCTGCCCTTGTAGTGTCCTTAACTAACTAACGGGGGGCATGTCCATGATTGCTTTGACTTTCACCGGATCTACTTCAATGCCTTTGCTTGAGACAATGTATCTTAAGAGCTTCTCGGAGGTTACTCCAAAGGCACATTTCTTTGGATTGAGACAGACATGATATTGCTCTAATTTGTCGAAGAAATTACCCAATATCACCAAATGACCCTCTCTTGTTAATGATTTAGCTAGTAAATCATCGTCATAATCTTCTATTGTGGTGTGCATCATATCGTGAAAGATGGTAGTCATGGCTCTTTGATATGTTGCCCCTGCATTCTTCAAACCAAATGGCATCACATTCCAACAGTATGTTCCCCATGGACATGTGAAAGCAATTTTATGTTGATCCTCTGGAGCAATCATGATCTTGTTGTACCCTGAAAAGCCATCCATAAGAGAAAGCATTGTATGACCCATTGTGAGATCGACAATCATGTCAATGTTTGGTAAGGGGAAGTCATCTTTAGGGCATGCCTTGTTCAAATATCTAAAGTCTGTATAGATACAGATGCCCCCATTAGGTTTACCAACATGTACAATATTGGAGATCCAATCTGCATAATCGATTGGTCTGATGAAACCAACATCTAAGAGCTTTTTGAGTTCAGCTTTGACAAGAACAATAATTTGTGGGTGCATCTTTCTGAGCTTTTGTTTGACCAGTTTAGCTCCTTCTGCCATAGTTAGGTGATGCATGACCAAATCAGGATCTAAGCCAGGGATGTCTGCATAAGACCATGCGAAGTTGATTTCACACTTCTAGAAGAATTCCACAAATTTTGGTCATTCCTTTGGAGTTAATAGAGATGCCAAATGTATTTGGTGAGGAATCTCAGGGGTCCCCACATTGAATTCTTTTGTTTCTTCGATCAGGATCGTCGATCTCTCCTGATTTGTACTAGAGGGGAGGATGTCAAACCTTTCATCCTCAGGCGCCTCAGAGAGGTTTTCACCTTTGGACACGCTCTTTATTTTTACTTTTTGGGGATCAACAAGTGCCATTGTGTGGTTTTCACTAGAAGATCCATGTTTTATTGTGATATTTTTGCAGCTGAAAGGTTTGGCATCTGCCCTAAAGTATGTTGCACTATTAAGTGTAGTGGCAAACCCAGCTTTATGATCCCCACTTGGTATGTTATCTCGTATTTCTAAAAATTCTATGAGCGCCTCATCGTTTTGGAAGTGATCAAGATATGGAGGATTTGGTTGGTTCCAGTCGATGAGTTCGAGGTGGATGATAGACATTACCTCATCAATTAAGTTGAGTTCAGAGGAGGCATCAGTGAGGATTAATATAGATGAGTGAAGTTCATCGATGGTACTCTCCTTGTCAGATTCTGGTGTAGGATTTGACACAGGGCCTATGGAAGTTGCTACTTGCTCAGGGACCCAAAAGGTTTTAATCCATGCCTCTCCATAAACTGGGATATCTTTACGAGGTGGTGGAGGTGATGTGTCTTCCTCATCTAAAGTATTTAGATTCACTGAATCCCATTCCCACTCATGCGAGTCTATCTCTGAATCACTCTCTAACATCCGATTACTGTACCAAGCTAGGATGTCTTTTGAATTGAAGGGTGTATTGGTCACGGGTTATACACTTTTGGAGGTGAGATTGCTGGTGTTGTTGATGGGGTTATCGGTGTTGTTGATGTTTCTTCTGGGAGTATCAGTGCTATTGGTACAATTGGTGTTGGTGCCACAAAGATAATCAAGGATGGCCTCTTTGGGTTAACTGGCTGATATATGGGTTTGCTGGGTTTTCCTTTGAATCTAAGCTTAGGAAGAGATTCCTTTTGAAAACCTACTCCACTTTTATCTTGGGGTTTCAATATAGGTTGTAAGGGCTCATGTCGTCCTTGTTTACAATGTCCTAAAGCACTTTGGCCATCATATCCCATTCTTTGCATGATAGTGAGGCCTTTACCATATTTGTCAGTGGGAAGCTTATCCTTTGGGCTTTCTTTGTTGATAGGGTCTTTGTAGATCCATTCTACCAGGTCCTCATCCATGGTTTCCTCCTCCTAACTTTTACCAGGGATGAATTGTGCCAAAGTGCAAGTTCTTTTGGCCAGTGGTGTTTGAAGCACTTTTGGGGTTTGCCATGAGTTCTAAGGGAGGTGAGTAATTGTCCAACACAAAAGAGTTGGCTAAGATTATATTCCCCGGGACCTTCCTCGGCCATTTTCATTTTCAACTTCTCTTGCTTTGGTATAGGGGTGATTGAGTTGGAATAACATATGATGTGGAAGGGATAGCTTCTTTGTTGTTAGGTATGATGATCTCTGGATGATGGTTAATATTATTACAATACGCAAATGGATTTGCATCACCAAGGATTGTGATTTCTACACCGTTATGGGGAAACTTGATACATTGGTGATAGGTGGATGGAACGGCTTGCATTGCATGTATCCAAGGTCTTCCTAACAAGAGATTATATGGTAAAGGAAGTTCTAGAACTTGGCAGACTATAAGCTTCACCACTGGCCCCACTCTGATAGGTAATAAAACAGCTCCTCTGGAAGAACGCTCTGCATCATCATAGGATTTAATGGTTATCTTTTTGCTGGCATCCACTGATTTTACGGTATATCCTAGTGTTGTGACCAACTACAAGGTGCATATATTCAAGCCAACTCCATTGTCAATCAAGACTCTCTTGATTCTATGTTGGCTTACAAATTATTCAATGTGAAGTGATGCATTATGTGGTTGTTGAAAGGAAGCATTGTCACTTTCAGAAAAAGTGAGGCATGGTGATGACTTGAGACTACAAACCATGGCTTTAAATTGATCTATGTTGATGTTGGCGGGGACTAACGCTTCTTGGAGAGCTTGATCCAAGATTATTTTATGCGAAGGGGATAAGCAAAAAAGCTCTAATATGGAAAAAAGGGCGGGTGTTTTATCCAATTATTCCACAATATTATATTGGCAGGGGTGTCGTTCCTTGTGGTGTTGCTCGAATGGTAATCTTGCTATGATGCATAACAACGTTGCATGCAGGATTTTGATCTTTGATGGTGAGAGTTGCAACTTGTTCATCAACATGATAGAGGTGATTCACAGTATAACTATATGTAGCTTGCGTATAATTAGTTGTAGTATTTGTGTTTCGCCCTGAGGTGGAAGGACCCCTTTGATCATGTGATGGAAGTGGATTCTTGAACATTAGATGATCATCATTGGATGTTTTAGGGTCATGTCCTTCTATTTAAATTTCTCCTCTATCAATAAGATCTTGAACAAGATCTTTCAATCGATGGCAATTACTCATTTTATGCCCTCTTCCTTGGTTAAATTCACAATGCTCATTATCTCTCCACCATGTAGGCTTGACCTGAGGCTTGTAGTTAGAGGTTTTTGGTAAGGTCACAAGATTGGAAGAGACCAATCGACACAAGATTGTTTCGATGGGTTCCACTAAGGGTGTGTATGTGCGTTTTGGCTTGTAGTTTTGTTGTCTTTGTTTTGGTTCTTCTTGTGGCGCATTGCAACCTTGATTTTGTGGATTAGTGATGGTGTTGTTTTTAGGAGGGGGATTTTGTCTTGCAAACCTGACCATAGGTTGTGCAATTTTTATTGTTCGTGCATCCACTATCCTGTCATTAACAACGTTTTTGTTCTTGTTCCAAAAATTTGGTTTATCACTATTATAACATGGACGAGGGCCATCTTTGGGTTCATTGTAGATTTTGATAAGTCCCTTTTTTATGAGGGCTCTTTCACATTTTATTCCTTGAGTGATCATCTCTTCAAAGGATTCTGTACCCTTCATGTCTAAATGGAATTCCATCTCATCATTCAAATTCGAAATGAATATTTCCACTTGTTCTTGCTCAGGTAAATGAAGAGAACGTTTGCTAGACAGTTGCCTCCATTGTTGTAGGAAAGTTGAGAACAAGTCCCCTGGTTTTTGTTTAGTGTTGCATAAATCTGCCATGGTAACATCTCATTCTATGTTGTGTGCATAATGAGAAATAAACTTTTGGACAAGTTCCTCAAATGTTCTAATGCCACCTGGTAATCGGGAAAACCATTGTGTGGTTGTGCCTCCCAAACTTTGAGGAAAAAGGCGCATGAGATATTTGTTCTCATAGGCCATCTCTAAACAAGCTGAGTGAAATTCTCACACATGGTCTCTAGGGTCTCCTTTGCCCCTATACTTTTCAAATTTGGGTGTTTCAAACCCTCACAGAAAAGGTGGCATAAGCATGAAAAGGATAGGGACAAATATCGTTAAGTGAAAACCGAGTAGTCTTCACACCACTATTGAGTTGTTGAGCAAGATTTTCCACTTGTTATCTCAACATGTCTATTTCTGAAGGAGGAGGAGGTGGAGGATTCCCTTGATGATTAAGGTCATAGCGGAAGTAATCTCTACCCCTTCAACCATTGTGACGACTATGTTGCTAAGATGTTTGTTGTATCAGTGCGGTATCAAAGTCAAAGGGTAGTTTGACACCCTCTTGAGCAAGTCTCAGAAAATGAGCATTTGCATTGTTTCTAATTATTTCGTCAAAGAGTCTATTGAATTTGGGATTATGTTGTGCTCTTTCTATATCTTCGGGAGTGGGAGTGTTGGGTTCTTCATCATTAGTGCCTCCTCCAACAACCTCATGAAAATCGTTGAGGTTTTCTTCCTCTTCTTAAATCTCTAGTTGTCGGTTTCTCATTGATCTTGTGTGAGCCGTGTTCTTGAAAGTTTGAGGTTGGTGAAAGTGATTATGAGTTGGTGATGAAATTTCTGATGAAAGACAAGTTTTTGTGAAATGTTTGTTGGAAGATGGATCTCTAACACTAAAGTTTGGATATTTAGCAAAGTTCTTTGTGAAATTCTCTTGTGTTTTTCAACAATTTTGATGTGATGAGGTATAGCAAGGCTTTGTTGGCATATGTGCAAGAGTATGATGACATGATAATATTGTATGTTGTCATTGATGTCAATATGTTGAGAAGTGAACCGGTATATTGAAGTTAAGCAACTAGCAAAGAAGAACCGGTATGGCGGTGTAAACTGGTATATGTGCAATAAGTGAACCGGTATGATGTTGTGAACTAGAACCGGTATGTCAGAACAAGAACCGGTACATGGAATGTGGTAGGACTACCGGTTGGTAGTCTTAGCTTCAGGGTTTCTGGTTGAAGTGTTCCAAGCCTGTGTGACTCAACTGATGACATTGTGTGATGAGTTAGCATTGTAATGGAGATCAGATCATGTTGTCACGTCAATCTCATGCATGTGAAGGATCTTGCATGAAGGAGGTTGATCCTATCTACCTCAGGAATGTGTGAAGTCTTTGCAAACAATGGAGAACGCGTAATGGGTTATCGCCTCCATGAAGCGTTGAAGAATGAACGATGGAGAATGTCTTGAGATATGTTCAAGACCGTTGTATTCAAATGCAAAGTGCTCAATGGTCAGGATTGAACCGATCAATTGCTCAACCCAAGTGTTTAGGGTTTAGGGTTTATGCTACCGACCTATCTGTGTTCTATAAGGCCAATGTTATGTTTCATGTTGAGGTTGTTGGCAAATGTTGTGTGTGTATCTATGTGCAGAGATACGTGATTCTTGCCAGACCAGATGAGAGGATTGATACCTGCATAGTGTGTGTGCAGAAGGAAGGAACTAAAGTGGATATGCATTGGTATTGAGTGCTATTATCAGATCATTGTAATACTTGTTGATCTTTAACTACTTCAACAGTTGGAAAATCCCTTAACCGGGTAGCTTTAACCAGCTTGTTGTAAATCTTTTAATAGGGTGACTCAAAGCCATTGAGTTCATAAAATCCTCTGACAAGGTAACCTCTAACGGGGTTTAACCCTTAACCGGGTATTCTAGCCATCCCTTAACCGGGTGATCCCTAACAGGATCGGTTCCTAACAGAACCTGTTGTAACAGTCTTTAACCGGACTAGGCTCCTAATAGAGCATACTTCTAAAGAGTTAAAAAACAACTTGTGGGTATTCATCCCCACCATGTTTTTTCCCAGTTGGGTTTCCACGTGAAAAATATGTGTGTCATATGTGATGTCTTTTTCATGTGATGCTTTGTTGTTTTCTGTCAAGCGGTGAATCATGTTGATCTAGCAAGTTATTATATTTCTGATGATAGATTATCTGTATATGCATAAGGACAAAGTGGAAATGAGGGAGTAGGTTGTGTGGAAAGCTAAGAAGATTGACCGGTTCATGTCTTTCACAGCTGCACTGTGTTTAATCGGTAGAAGTCTGGTTTGGACCGGTGTTGGAGATTGCCAGTAGTTTATAGTCTGCAATCAAACCGGTTAAGGAGAAGTTTTTTGTTTGTGCCTGTACTGATTCACCCCCCCCCCCTCTTAGTACTGGTTTAGTACTCACCGTTCATCATTGAGTTATCAGGTTTGAGATGTGTTAAAAACCAAGCTACCTAGTAATGAGAGGATGCACTCATAAACTAGTTTTAACCAGTGTAGAAATGCCTCTTAGGATAATTGATCCTAGATGTAGAGACACCCTAAAATTGATTTGTTGGTTTGATTTAAGCAATTTTTAAAAGAACCTAGGACAAGACCTTTTTGTGTTTTGAGGGTTGAATGGATTTGTGATGCGTGGAAGTGAAAAGTGGGTAGAATATGGACCTCAATAAAAACTTTTTGTCACAAAGGGGGTTTCTAATTCTTCCTCTCTCTCAGGGGTTGGTGGTTCCCCTCGAGCTTCATTGTAGGTGATATAGATTTTTGGAAAGAAAGCAGGATTGATCTTGCCCCCTTTGTTTTTGTGATAATCCAAGGCTCTATACTGAGTAAAATCTCCATTTTTCAAAGGCTCTTTGTCAAATTCATTGGATTTTCCTTGAAGATACAAGTGCATATGGAGCAAGGAGGCTCTGTGTGAGAGAAAAAATTATCTATTGATATATAAAAACTTCCTTCTTTTGATTAGAGATTTTGAACCCAATTGTCTCTTCTTCAATTTGGTATTTTGATGAAGATTTTGTTTTCTCAAGATATGAGTGACGGTCATACAAACTGATATTTTGTTTCACTTGTTGATGTTTGTTTTGTTTATCAATGTTTGATGTAAATTGTGTTGGATGGATACTTGGCTTTAAAATTTTTTGGAATTCTTTGACAAGAAAATACAGCAAGCACAATAACCTTGCCCCTTTTCAACAAAAGACAAAAATAGGTGTGGATCTAAATCAACCCAATCATGAACTTTTTGACCCTTTTTACAAATGTATTTTATGTTTCCTAAAGCCTGAAGTCGGCCCAAATTGTTATTGGTCTGACACAAAACAATGACAACTCAAACACTTTTTATCCCTAAGGTCAATGGCCAGTTACGATATTTTCAGCCCACATCTTGATATTTCTTTGACTTTGGTACTACATACCTTATGAATCCCGCCATGGCATGTAAGGATGTGACATACTAAGTCTTGTGTGAGCATAACAGATAGATGATCCCTATGATGGGGGAGTTGCCACTTTCATCAAGCTACAAGTAGCTTTTCAAAAAGTCTTGTTTCTACTCAAGAAAATATATATGGTGAGTATCTTGGGATCAAAACCATCTATACTCTTGCACTGAACTTTTCACAAATATCCTCAATCAATAGAACGGGTGGCCTCTATAATAAAAGATGTATAGTAATGTTTGATGTTTTTGGACGTAAGTTCATTCTGTAGTGACTCACTTAAGAGCCTTGTAAGTTTTGGTAGGGCCCATATGTCCTTTCGACAAGTTACACTGTAGGAATGACTACACCCAATGCTATAACTTTCGCTCTCACCCGATTTCTATAGCGGCTCGAAGGATTTACTGCGTAAGGTCATTCCCAAGAGTGATGTGTCTCTTGGCAAGCCTCTCTTAAAAATAATTTTTTTTGAGTGTTACTAACACTTTTCTCTTGCACCTAGGACCACGAGAGCCAAGGGAGAGGATAGTGTGTGTTAGAAATGGGACCACTCTACAGATTTTTGCACAAGCGTGTCAAACACTGAAAACACTTGTTCTTTTTAACTGTTTTATCGCAATGTGATCTATATGCTATTTGGAGATTTTGCTTTAACAACCATGGTGTTCTTTTTAATCTCACAGGATAATTTGTTTTCTAACTAGGAAAGTGAAAAATCTTGGTCAACCAAATTGAAAGCATGTTTGCTCAAAGTAAAAGTATTTTTGTAAACAAAATAGACAAGTTGTTTGTTCTTTTTTTTTTTAACTTCCAAAATAAAAAGTTGATTGTGAATTTTATCCTTGCAAGAAAAGAAAGTTGTTTGTTTGTTTTAAACCCAAAATGAAAGGTTTATCCCTAACTTGCAAGAAAAACAAAGTTTGTTTGTTTGATTTGTGGTTCTTTTTAACTTTGCAAAATGAAATTATTTTTAAGCCCAATTTGAAATTTTTTGTTGATTTTAGTCCAAAATGAAAGATGAAGTTTGTTTTAAACCAAAAAGGAAAGTGAATTGTTTTTAATCTAATTTTAAAAGAAAAGCTAGAAAGAAAAAGAAATAAAATTCCTAATTTCTAACTCCTCAAATCCTGTACAACAAAAGAAAACAGTTAGTGAAATGAAGGTTTTTGGTGGGCTTCTACAAGCCTAAAATTTTAATTTTTCCAGTTAAACAAATATTTTTTTCAACTCTCTATTGTACAAAAGTGCTACTCTGTGTAAATACAAAAGCACCACTTTAAGACAAAAGCACCGAAGGACTAACAGACACGCTAAAAGAACACCAAAAGCACTAAAACATAGACAAACACGTTAATTAAAACTTCTCGATAAAATAAAAATTCTATCAGATGAAGAGCGCAAAGGCACTAAAAAGATTACAATAGCACTATAACTCGGACAAAAGCGCTAATTCTGAAACAAAAGCGCCAAAACTCGGACCAAAGAGCTAAATCTTCTACTGTCAAAGGCTAAAACGAGTGTCAATAGCACTAAAGCGCAACCTATGTGTGGAAATTTTATGGGAAAATCACAAAAAAAAAAGTTAGTTTTTCAATCATAAGGTTGCGTGTTCAATTCACATCGGGTTCACCAAATGATGCACACTGAAAATGATGCAAGAAACATAAGATTCAAACATTAGTGTTGTTAGTAGAAATCAAAAATGAAAGATGAATGAAACTACAATCCCAAGCATCCATATCAAGAGAGATATGAAACAAATTATGGAAACCACACAAAAATGAAGGAAAGACACAAAACCCTCCAAGATGCCCTCCAATATGATCATAGTTGCTCCTCCGTTGTTCCTCTCCTCTCCAAGTTCCACATGAGTGTAGCCCTCAGCACTATTATGGATGTCTTATAGAGATTCAAGATTATGAGAATGCCTAATTATGTAAATGCAAACAAGCTAAATATGAGAAAATGCCTAATTATTCTATGTTAATTTTAGCCAAAATAACAGAGAAAAGTTCTTCTAAATGCTCTCTCAAATTTACTATAAGTTTGCTGCATAAAGATTTATGGATTTGGATGAAGAAGGAATGGGATCTATTTATAGGAAAAATGGAGAAATGGATGGTTGAGATTGAGTAATCTCAACAAGGGTCAGGATTGATGGGTTTATGATCCACGTGAGGGCTTTCAACCCAATCCTAGGATGACAAATGTCAACATGAGATGGCTTGAGAGGAGAGGGAAGAAGCATTAAATGCTTGAGATGACTTGAAGGTTACCTTAGGAGGTAAGGTTAGGCTTGAGTTGAGTGAATAAAGCTTTTATCTAATGAATAATGCCTTTATCCAATGGACAAACTCTTGTGCAAGAGTTAGTAGGGATAACCATGGTCAAAACAATGAATGCTTGAAGAGACCCATGAGTTATATGAGGGTTGAGTTAGAGGGAAACTCTCTAACCATGTGGGTGAGTTGAGTTGAACCATTAATGGTTATGTAAGAGTCATAAATGGTTATGTAAGAACTATTAATGGTTTGGAGGACTTTAGGGGTTAACTTGTTGAAGACATAAAGTTTTTAATGCTTTTCAAAGACTTTGGAGGCTTTGAGAAGTGACTTCAAGTTGCTTAGGAATGTGACAATAATTAGGGAGGGTGATTAGGCTAATTAGGAATAGTTTAGAAGAATCTAGAATGGGTTAGAAGAGTCTAGAAGGGGATTAAAAGAGCAAGTGGGTTTGGTGGGTGAGAGAAAATAAGATTTTAATTAAAATAAAATTACTTTATTTCAACCAAATAGCTGCAACTTGCATTTGTAGGAGAATGCAAGTTGGGGGGGGGGGGGGTATATTAGGGATTTAAATAAGTATTTGTTTATTTATCTAAAGGAGGAAAGGGGTTAAATTAAATAAATGTGCTTTATTCATTTAATTGATTTAGAGTGTGGTTTAATGAACTAATTTAAATAAATTGAATAATTTATTTAGTTAATAGAAGAAGAGGTTGAGGATGAAATTAATTAAATATTAATTTAATTAACTGATTATTGATGGTTAAATAATCAAATAAATAGTAAATATTCATTTAATTAAATGGACATATTTATGTGACTACATATACATATATACATATATTTACATATCCATATATACATACACACACACATACACACACACACACATATATATATATACATATATGTATACACACACACACACACACACATATATATATATATATACTATATATGTATGTGTATATGTATGTATACATGTATATACATAGGTATATATGTTTGTACATATGTATAAACATGTATACAATTATGTATATATATGTATATGTGTACACACACACACAATCAAAGTGTCAATTTTGAAGAGAGTAACCCTTTGAGACAATTTTCTTTTTTGTTTTTGAGTTGTACACCCCCTGCATAGTGTGATATGATAATTTTAATTTTAAAATAATTTGTATGAATTTAATAATATATATATATATATATATATATATATATATATATATATATATATGTATATATGTATATATGTATATATGTATGTATATGTATATATGTATATATGTATATATGTATGTATATATATATATGTATATATGTATATATATATATATACACTTATGTATATACATATATACTATATATGTATGTGTATATGTATGTATACATGTATATACACAGGTATATATGTTTGTACATATGTATAAACATGTATACAATTATGTATATATATGTATACGTGTACACACACACAATCAAAGTGTCAATTTTGAAGAGAGTAACCCTTTGAGACAATTTTCTTTTTTGTTTTTGAGTTGTACACCCCCTGCATAGTGTGATATGATTATTTTATTTTAAAATAATTTGTATGAATTTAATATTATATGTATATATCTATATATGTATATATGTATATATGTATGTATATATATATATATATATACACTTATGTATATACATATATACTATATATGTATGTGTATATGTATGTATACATGTATGTACACAGGTATATATGTTTGTACATATGTATAAACATGTATACAATTATGTATATATATGTATACGTGTACACACACACAATCAAAGTGTCAATTTTGAAGAGAGTAACCCTTTGAGACAATTTTCTTTTTTGTTTTTGAGTTGTACACCCCCTGCATAGTGTGATATGATTATTTTATTTTAAAATAATTTGTATGAATTTAATAATTAAAAAAATATTGATTGTTTTTTTGTAAAAGTTTCAAAATAATAAAAATTAAAATTTGATATTGTGTAGTGTATAGAAGGTACCCCGTATCAACATACCTACACAGACGCCTTTATTAGACATGGGCCCCATAATAAGGTTGTAACCCTTATACAAGGTTTATTGACCTTTGTTAGGGTTGTGATCCCTATATAAGAGGCTCAACTCCTTTATTAGGGGTGTGGTCAATGTGCCCACATAGCCCTACAACATTCGCTAACAACAACAACAACAACAACAAAACCTATAGATCCACCAATTTTAGCAGCCTTTTTATTAGTTCCTTCTTTTTAATAGACTCATCAAATATAATAGAGTTTCCTAGATTTAGCCCATTTTCTAGATTTAGTAAAGGCTTAATTAAACAAGTTGACTTATACATTTTCCAACGCTTCTATAATTGGTGGTAGTTTCACCAAACTTAGCAGTGATGTTGTGCTAATGTCAACAAGTGGCTTTTGACTTAAGGTCCCACTCTTCATTGAGAGTTTGCATTTTGTAGTTCAACTTCAAAAGTTGATGTCCTGGTCTCACGACCTCTAATTTCTAAGTATTTTTTATATCTGGGGAAGAATTTAGTGCTCTCATAATGATGCAATTGGTTCTTGATTGTGGTGCCTAGTTTTTCCAAAGATTATAGATTCTCACTAGAGTTGTCAAACCATTTTCAAAATGGGGACTTCTAGAGCTCCATTTAAGATAATACAAACTCCTTTTTAGGTACATTTTTTTAATCACATACTTTTTTGTGCCTTAGAGTGTTGCTATCAATTTATAATCATTGTGATAAAAATTTATACTTTCAACATATAGTCTTATTTTTAGTAATTGTAATGTGTTGGGATCAAAGACCAAATAGATTATTATTACAAGTGGAAAATTATAACTATACTAAGTATAGAGTGCTAAAGTATATTTTCTTTTAGGGATTCTATGATTGATTGATTTGGAGGAGTGTATTTGTAGTCTTGCATTTCCTTTTGTTGGAATAGGCTATTTCTTTACTACTTTGAGAAGAATATCAAGTGTATATCAAATCATTCTTCAGTTAAAAAGATGGAGTTGTGTGCTAAGAAGTGTGGAATCTGCAAAAGAGAATCAAACAACATCAAACACACACATAAAACATTACGTTGGAGTTAGAAATGAAAATAGAAACTAAACTAAGTTAGCTTCAAAATAAAAAAACCCCAAGCACGTCTCATGTTCCTCTATCTCCGAGGATCTTCAAGATTCAAGGTGACTCTCACTTGGAAGAGCACTTGATCTTATAGATGTCAACCTAAAGAACGAGATTGAAGGGTATGCCAAGATCAAAATGAATGCAACTAAGATCCTTTCTAGATGATCAAATGATATGAAAAGATGAAATGCAAGATGGAATGCAAGATATGAGACTAAGATTGATTCCAAATTGAAAGATTAGGTATGCTAATTAAACTAACATAAAGATTGCTATGAAATTGATATACAATGGTTATGAATTAAGCTTGCATGAAAATGGGATTAGCATGATACTATCAACATGATGAAAGCTAAACTAGCATGCAATTAAGATGATCTAAGTGCTTGAAGATGACAAATTGAGCTCCTTGATAACCTACAAAATGACTATAAGTTTGATGCATAAGATGATGGATCCTTAGATTGAAAAAATGGGTTCTATTTATAGAGAAAATAGAGAAATTGATGGTTGAGATTGAGTAATCTTAACAAGGGATAGGATTGAAAGTTATCAATCCACAAGGGGAATTCAATCCAATCCCAAGTTGGCAAATGTCACCTTGAGATTGCTTGAGAAGATGTTAAGCAAGTATTAGATGCTAAGTAAGCATTAGGGATAACGTTAAGGGATGACATCATTGGATAATGTCATGATCCGAGGGAGCATGCTATTGTCCATGAGGTAAACTCTTGTGCAAAGTTGAGGGATGGCCAAAGGGACAACCATCATGGGCTAGGGTGATGTCTTTGAAAGAGGCATTAAATGCCTTTGGAGACATTGGAGGTTAACTTGTTGGAAGTTAGATATCCTTCAAGGATTTTGTAAGAGCCTTACAAGTTTGGAAGACTCGACAAATTAACTTGTTGAAGAAGGTAAAGTCTTCAACACATTTTGAAAACTTTCCCCATATTTGCAGTAGTGACTCCCCCAAATTTAGGAATGTGACATGATTGGAGGAATTAGGCTAGTTAATGGGGGATTAGTGGGGTTCTAGAATAATACTAGCATGCTAATGGAAAATGTAGGAGAATGAAAGTGGAGGGAAATAGGAATTTTAAGATAAAATAAAAGATTTATTTTAGCCAAAAGGGGTGCAACTTGCATTTGTAGGATTTTGCAAGTGGGGGGACTATTCACAAATAAATAATGATTTATTTAAGTGCAAAGGAATTTTAATCAAATGCAAATTCAATTAAAAAGGTAAAAGGGGGTTTTAATTAAATGAACAAGATTTATTCAATTAAATGGCTAAAGGGGACTTAATCAACCCAAATAAATGATGATTAAATGAATAAAATTCATTTAATTAGTTGTGCAAGTTTTAGGTGTCGACATTTTGCCCCTCTTTGAAGCAACGTGTGACCACATGTTGATTCAAAGAAAAATGCTCGATATGTCACCAAAATCTTTTATATGGTGTTGTCATAAAAATTGTCAATATGAATCCTTGGATATGAAGAGTTGATTCGATATGAGAAGTCGATATGAATCTGGTGTCGATATGAGACTAATATGAAATTGATGTGGAGATTCGATATGATAATCCCCCCTCGGGAGATCGTTCGTGCACTAAAGGCATGAATGATCTCTCAAAAAAAGAAGAATGTTATTTGAAAGATAGAAGAGTGGATAGTTGATGACATACACGGGTTTGATAAGATTGATTGGATTGATAAGATTGATCAAATTGATAAGAATGAGACCAAGTATGGTTTCAGGAATGGCACCTCCAGTATAAGATAAAGATGATCAAAATGTCTGGTTTTAGGAAAGATATATCCTATATAAGACTTGATCAAAACATTTGGTTTCAAGAAAGATACATCTTGTATAAGACATGATAAGATGGATCAGATGAAATGGATTGATATAATTGATAAGAACGAGATCAAGTCTGGTTTTGGGAATGACACCTCATGTATAAGACAAAGGTGATGAAAATGTTGGGTTTCAGGAATGATATATCATGTCTAAGACCTAATCAAAATGTCTGGTTTCGAAAACTCTCGATGGGTGGAGTTCTGTAACCAAGTACAAATACGAATGGTCCTTGGCGGCAAGTTGGCTCTCTGCCCAGGGGCTCCCAAACCTAGTGGGAAGCCCCTGCATTTAATCCTGCTCGTGCCTCCATTAATGGAGAAGAATAGCAATGGGGTTGGAATTAATACCAACCAAAGCAATAACAGTGGGAAAAAAACATTCCACCAATCCGTTCAAGGGCTCTGCACGACATTCCTAGACGAGGCGAAATTCGATCTAGAGGTCCCTCATGATGTAGCAACAAGCCAAGCCCACAAAGAAGGTGAGGTTGCCTCGGCTTCAAGAGTTGTCATTAAACCTAATTCTTCCATGACTGGTTGCATTTCTAAGGAAATTTCTAGGCTTAGGGATTCTGCAGTTTTTTTAGCAGCCCTTGATGTAGATAGGATGTCGTCTAGACAATATTTGAATAGATGGTTTCAAAATACATGGTGTAAAAAACTTGGCATTCATTTTTCTTTTTGTAGAATGTTGCAAAAAGGGCTATTCCTTATTTTTTTAATGATAAAGAAACACAGAGAAAAGTTATCGATAAACAATTTTGGAATGTAGGAAATGCCTGTTTTAGGGTAGTTCCTTGGACCCCTCTTGCATGTAACGAGGAAATCATGGCACTCTCTAACCCTAAATGGGTATTTATTAAAAATGTTCCCCCATTCTTATGGAACTGTATCACAAAAATTACCAAACCTCTAGGAAAAGTAATTAAAATTGACTATTTTGCTGCCTTATTACCCCATATGGATGTGAGGGTACTCATTGCTTTCAATCCTGGCTCGACTTTCCCCTCTGGAATAGATATATGTATTGAAAACTAGGTATTTTCATGTCCCTTAGAGTATTTGGGGGGAATTAATGCATGTCATAAATGCAGAAGAAGTGGGCATTTCCTTAAAAATTGCCCTGTGATAGGAGGAAAAAATGTTGCCTCTTCCAAGAAGACCTCTATTTGAAACCATCTACATTTGGCCTCGGAAGACCCCTCGAACCCTAAACAGACTGCCCCTTCTCCCCACCCAGTACACCCTGAACCTTCATCTCTCGGCCCATCCATCAATACATAGCCTAACTATACCGACCCGCCACCTCCACCCTTTCGCCCACAAGATTGCCTTGATCCTTCCAGTGCTCCTCCCTCGATTGCTGAGTCTTTACTCAAGTATCATATGGCCCCGAAAGAGGCTAATTTGGTTGCCAATGACTCTAATCCACTAGAATTTGATGTAGTTGAAGTCTCCACTAATAAAGGTGGACCCATAACTCAATTTGCACAACAAATTGTCCTGGAAAAATTGAAAATGGTTGCAGAACATAGAAAACAACTTGAATTACCAATAAGTAACCAAAAAAAGGAGATTGAATCCTTTACCATGCCCTTCCTCCAAGAGTTGATCGAAGGGGAGGATGGTGGTGCTCATGATTCCACCAATGCTACTGGTGTTGCTAGTCAATCCCCTAAGGGGTTTGAATGTAGGGGTAATTACGACCTTCCTGGGGAGATGAGAATTCCTCCAATATCAAATACTCCATTGGAGACCGAGGTTGGTGGTGAGAAAGCACCACACCCCACCAAACCCCTTGAGCTGACATCTGATAACATTGATAGGGAAGTGGGACTTACCATTCCCTCTTTCGACCAACCTTTAGAGAAACATCATAGTACTGGACCTGGATTGAAGTCTGACAAAGTTGAGATTATCAACAATGATGGGGATAATCCATTTCTCCAGATCTTAGAGCTTTTGATTTTGGAACTAATAATGGGGGAGAAGACCTAGTTGGAAATAAATCTAAGAAAAAAAGGAGAAAAAGATCTCCTAAGGCTGCTAAAGAGACTTCAGTTAGGAAGGACTCATTGGGACCCGAGCAACTCTCTGAGCTTAGGAAGAAAAGAGGTAGACCACTCTCAATAGTGGCCTTTGATGCCAGTCACCTTTCTAAACTTGAGGAATGGCCTAAGTGCTTTGAGGGGTTTAAATCCCTGGTGGACACTCCTGAATTAACCTCCTAATGTTGAAAACCATCTCGTGGAACATCAGGGGACTTGAGGCCCCTGACAGGAAATATGTGGTCAAAAAATTTCTAAATATGCACAAGGACATTGATTGCCTTATGCTCCAAGAGCTAAAATAAATGGGATTTACCCTAGAAGTTTGTCTAAAATCCATCTGGAGGGAGGCCACTCCCTTCTACACTAATCACCCTAAAGGAAAAGGTGGAGCTGCAATTTTATTAAACCCTAAATGGGCGAATAAGGTCACTAAATGGGGATAATCCCCTTGTGAAACGACGGTATGGGCTATCATACAGAATGACAATTCCACCTTTGGCATCTGCTCAATCTATGCCTCCAATGACTACCGAGAAAGAGGGGCTATATGGGAATGGCTTGCAAAGTTGGAAGACATCCCCTGGCTCTTGGGAGGAGACTTGAACATGGTAATTAATGCACAAGATAAACATGGAGGAAACAAGGTGGAGTGGAAAGGTGCTGAGAGAATATAGTGGGAAAGGATGGTTAACAAGATGAGACTGATTAATCCTTTAGCAGGAAAGAAGGGAGAGTATAAATCAATATGGTACACCTGGTGTAATCACTAGTAGTATAATAAGAGAGTCTATTGCAGACTTGACAGATTTTATTTCAACAAGGACTTCTTCGAAACTGTTAAAAATGAGGAAGGTATTTGATATGTTGTCATACCATATACACTATCAGATCATCTTCCTATTATGGTTGGGTTAAAGATAACTGATAGTATAGTGGCCCCACCAAACCCTAGCTTGAACTTTAGAATGAACACTAGTCTACTAATGGATGATGACCTGAAATATACCCTGTGTCTTGTTAGAATGTTTAATAAATACGACAATAGCCAATTGTCCAACATTGACAAACGGAACCAGAATGTTAAAACCTGGACCTCACTCTGCCAAGCTATGGGTAAAAAGAAGGCTAAGGATGCTAGAGCCTCTAAATTACAACTGCATAGTGCCCTCCAAGTGGTTGGGCTTGATCTTCAAGGGGATTCTAAGAATGTATCACTCACCAATCAACTTATTAAGGCCAAGATTGATCTTAGAATATTGCAAAACCAGAAAATCAAAGGGTGGAGAACTAGGGCTAAATTAAATTGGTTAGATACTGGAGATCGAGGTTCTAAATTCTTCTTCCAGCTTCTTAAGATGAAACAAGCAAGAGAGAAAATAGACACCATATGGGAGAAGAATAAGAACCTCTCTGAACCAACTAAAATTCTTGAGTGCTTTGCTCAGTTCTACAAGGATCTATTCTTTGTTGAACCTGTTAGGGAGGAACAGGAAAATTCTAGAAAGATAGTCATGTCTTTGGTCCCCAAACTTATTGATAATGAGGATAGTAGGATGCTTGAGACGTCTATTTCAAAAGAAGAAATCAGGAAAGCTATATTGGCCCTCGATAATGATAAATCCCCTAGCCCTGATGGGTTTTCGGTAGAATTTAATAAAGAAAATATTGAATGGATTGTTGATGACCTTCACTCTCTATACACTGAGGCTATACACATTGGATCCTTGGGAAAAAAACATTAACCAAGGTCTGATCAAGCTTATTCCTAAAGAAGGTGACAAAACCCTACTTAAAAACTAGAGGCCTATTACACTGTTGAATGTGTCATACAAAATCTTAGCTAAGTTGACTACATGCAAATTGGAGAAAATCCTACCTAAGATTATCAGTACTACTCAAACAAGGTTTGTTAAAGGATGACATATACTGGAGAACCTAATTACCTATTGGGAATCGCTCCACTAGGCAAAGGAATCAGGACAAAATGGAGTCGTGCTACTCATAGACTTTGAGAAAGCCTATGATAGGATAGAATGGGAGTATATCATTCAGATGCTTCAATCATTAGGCTTCCCCCCTGGATTTTGTAATATGGTCAGAACTCTATTATGTGATGCCAATGCCTCTGTTGAAGTAAATGAGATAAGGTCTTCCAATTTTACACTAACTATATCCATCAGGCAAGGATGTCCTCTAGCCCTAGCCCTATTTGACCTAGTTGTTGATGCAATGTTCTACTTACTTAAGGAATCCTCTATCACTTCTCTTGTTAGGGGTATATCCTTACCTAACAAAAAGGAAATCTATAATGTCTAATTTGCTGACGACATTGCAATATTAATTAAACTCGAGGAAGAAAACCTTGTTGCTCTGCTGAAAAATATTGATCTATTTTACCTAGCTTCTGATAGTAAGATTGTTATGCACAAATCCAATCTCCTTGGTTGGGATGACAACCCCCCGGGCTGGCTTTCAAAACTCTCTCTCAATTGGTTGGGCCCTACCCAGATTGTAAAATACCTAGGTATCCCTTTCTCCATTCTTCCAAATCTAAAAGAAATGTGGGAATGGGTAAGGAATAATATTGATAAGAAGCTATCCAAATGGAACATGAACTTTCTCTCCTTGGATGGAAGATTTCAGGTGTGTCAAAAAATATTGGCATCATTTAATATCTATTTCTCATCAGCTTGGCTATTTAGAAATTACCAATTCAATCATGTTCAAAAGCAGATTAGGGAATTACTATGGTCAGATGGAAAGGGTACTAGGAAGAAACGTGCAGTGAAATGGGAGTGGTGCACTATGCATAAGCTATTTGGTGGGATGGGGTTGAAAGACCTGAAACTACAAGGCATTGCCCTCGCCTCCAAGTGGATTCTTAAGGCCATGGAAGGTAATGAGCCATGGAAAGTTCTGTTAAGAAATAATATTGTATCCTCGGTCCCTAAGAAAGCCAGGAAATGGAAAGATCTCCCCATTCTTGACCTTCTTCTTGGACAGATTGAGGTATTCCCGACTGGTTCTGATGTCTTTAAGTCCTTATGGAAAGCTTGGGAACAGGTGAAGCACTTGGTACATATCAAAGTGAATGGCACTATATAAGGGCAACTTGCCAATAACAGATCAATATGTTGGAATCTATTTCATAATGGGAAACCATTAGCCGCTCTCCAAGGTTGCTTTGCGTTGAAATGGCACAATATGGGTATTAAATATTTTGAGCAGCTATTTGAGAATGGCCAATTGAGATCATGGGAGGAGCTGAAACTTACCTTCTCTATCCCTACATCCCAGAACAGGACCTATAAAATTCTTAAAATGGCTTTATCTTTTGCTCTTCCCCCCTCTCGCCCCCCTCTCCTCCACTCCCCCTTCTCTACAATTTGTTGGGCCGATGGCACACCTCTCCCCTCCCTTAAAGCTAAATGCATCTATTCTTCACTTACCGAGGCTGATACCATTTTTCTTCACCTTAATAGTTGCTGGGGTCTAAACTGGGAACCAAAGGACTGGAAAGATAGGCTGTTTAAATTTTGGATGGCCCATAATGAACCAAAAAAACAATTCTTTGGCTGGTTCTTGTTGTTAAATAAACTCCCCATAAAAGATAAGAAGGGTAATTGCCTAAACTGTCACATATGCAGAGTACCTGAAACTGTGAAACATATATTTTTTCAATGTCATTTTGCAAAAGAAATATGGAGATTGTTCGACTTTAATTTGGAATCTAATTCTCTTGAATACATAGATGTTATTCTAGGCTATATCAAGGGCTGTAGGAAAATTGCAAACATCTTTTGGTCTTGTTTTTCTTTGGAGGTTCTTTGGCTCATTTGGAAGTATCATAATGATGACATCTTTAATAACAGCACCAGACACCTCACTGAGTCTCTTAGGAGACTCATTATTTACTCTATCTCTATGCAGGTCACTGTTGTACTTAAGCTGGACTCAGACAAATTTGACAGATGGATCAAGGAAGGGGCTACTACTGTTTACATCCGAGAGTTATCTCACGGTTTCACTTGGGAGAGGGATGAACCGGGCAAGTCTACATTTGAGCAAGCACTAATGGCCTTTATGAGGCACATGGAGCATAGACAAATACACATGGAGATCACTCAGGAGGAAGATGACTTGATTCGTTAATGCACCTCTCACCCCCACAAACAAGCCATACTTGATGGTCGAGTGGAAGTGTGGCAGGATGGAAACTTGGGGTGGGTGGCTTGGATCCCCCCATTGGGAGACAACTCTTCACCGGAAGCTGAAATTTTATTTACCTAGTTCTCTAATGTTCTTTTTTGGTTGCAAACATGTATATCTAATGTAATCATCTTCTTATAGTGGAGGTGCTCATTAACTGTATATTTTTGTGCATGCACCTTCCCTTGGTGCCTTGATACCGTTGAACTCATAATTTCCTGATGCTATGTAATGTTTATATGATATCTAATCGAAAAAAAAAAATGTCTGGTTTCAGGAAAGATACATCCTATATAAGACAAAGATGATCAAAACGTCTGGTTTCAGGAACAATATATCCTGTATAAGACTTGATCAAAATGTCTGGTTTCAGGAAGGATACATTTTGTATAGGACATGATAGATGAGAGTTGGATGAATGATAAATATATGAAAGTGAAGAAAGATTCCATGATGATGTGAGAGATATGCGTGTGATGGATGTAATGATGAATGTTACTATATGATGATGATGATGATATACAACTAAATGCCATGATATGATAATGCAACTAAATGCAGATTTTAGGAATGATCTGAAAAATGCACCTAAGCACTTGACAATGATATGAAACCTGATATGAAATGCACTCTCGTTCTTGATATTGTCACCTTTTCAATCAAATTAGATATGCTTCCTTTTTATCATCATTGACCCTTTGATATGTTGAAAGTTGATACAAGCATCATGGTATAATTGAACCATGATGGCTTGAGTATAACTTACATGAGTTTTGATATTGCAAGATAGCACAAGCGTTGAGGTATAATTGAACCATGATGACCTGAGTGCAGCTTGCGTTAACAGACAAGAGTTAACATTTGTCCTATACAAATTGGAAACGTCCTCAGTGATATGCCACCAGATCATGTAGTAGAACAAATTTGCATAGTAAAAAGGCTTCATTCACAACCAATAAACAAAGAAAATATAATACTCCTTCCTTGCTTCTCTCGTTTCAAGACATCCTTGAGTTGCTTGGGATATATGATAAGAAAAAATCAGAAACAACCATAGATAAACATGCATGCCATCCTATGTATTTTTGTCGGATAAAACATCTTGCAAATGCCTCGTTGTTTAGTTTTGATCAGTTCATGTTTCTTTGTTTTACCATTGATTGCCGTGATCTTGTTTTCGTCTTGATGTGTTTGTTGTGATTGATTGTCTGTTTGAACCCCAAAGGTGATCTTCCCCTAGCGAGGTTAGGATTTTCCCCCCACTGTAGATACTACTTACCATATGGAATATGTACATTGACCACCAAGCCATGGCGAGATATGATAGGGATAATTGTTAAGATAATCAAGGACAATGACTATGCTAAGTATGTCCAGGATTGATAAGCATTAGTGAAATTGTGATTTTCTTGTGATGGCTTAGATGGGTGGATGTGATATGTACAAATAGATGGAGGAACCACTCTATCACAAATAGTGAGTTTGTTTTTAGGTTTTCACCAATTGCTTTTATTGCACTTTTTTATTTTTATGATTTTTTGAAAGATGAAACATGTACTGCCATTAATTGACAAAGATAAGGCTAACTAGGACAAAATCTAGTAGTCATACTGATCTATGCCATTGTTTTGATTACTCGATGATTGATAAGAATGTATGGTTTCAAAGAGTGAGTACCCTGTATAAGATCGATCTGTCTGGTTTCGAGTGTACCTTTTCCTATATAGGACATGTTGATGTTGATAGATTTAGAGTGATGGATTGATTAACAAGACATGTGATCAGTTTGATTGTAGACTTGAGAGTTTGCATGTTGTTGATTTGATGGATGGGCCATGCGTTCATGCTTTGATTTTCAATTTTTTTATTTTTAGTTTTAGTTTTTCTTAGACATTTTATTTTATTTTATTTTTGGAGATTTTTGGATTAGATTAAAGATGTATTTGGTTGCCCCAATGTATAGCAAGACAAGGAATATTATGAATGGATGACTGAATCATTGATGTGGAAATGGATAGGAGAAAGACGAAGGTAGCTTATGAGGAGACACGTCAAGAGCTTTTTGAAATCATGTGTTTGTCCTTAGTTTTGATCAAGATCAAGGATGGAAAAGAGGATATGGATGGATATAGGATATGGATAGGAGAATCAAGATCATAGATAGTGATAGATGATGGAATAAATGAATAGTTAGGATAGATGGTATGGATTGGCATGAAGAAAGATCATAGATAGAACTAGATTAATTTAGATAGGGTAATGGATATTGGAGGAAGGATAATGGGAGACATGGTATGAAGAATAGAGTGGATGAAACTTTGACCACAGATATAGAGGTCTACATTTGCAAAGAGGTGATATGTAAGATTGTCATAGTATTTAGAACCACCTGAATAAGTGTTCCTGAAATTTTTCAAAGATAGAGACCCAACCCACCCTTAGAACCTCTGAAAAAATTCAACCGAACATATCTAGCAACTACGAAGTAGACTCAAAAGGGAAGAAGAATCCCAAACTGGATCAAGGTACTTAGTCTTTGATTACCCATGTGTGTGTAATTGGGTTCATTCCGGCTCATACGATCATTGTAATCTTCAGAATCCAACGTGGCTAGCTACATGAGTTACCTTGACTTCAAAAGCATCTTGGATAGAGTCTCACTGCCAACAAGTGTCCATAGCTCCGACGAGGTCATCGCTATAATATCACAAATATTGCTCCATTTCCAGCTAGGCGTCCATAGCCCCGATGGAGTTACTCGCATGTTCCCATAGCCAAGCATTTTGATATTTCATTTTTCTTTTGTTTTCTTGATATTTATTTTCTTGATCATGCTTTTGATCTTTTGATATTGTCTTTTTCTTTTCTTATTTTGATTGCATTGGCTTGTAAGTAATGAAACTTACATGGGTCTGATAATTAAAGTGGCGTTGAAGCAAGATTTTAGATTTTTCACTAGCCATGTCTTCGACTAAGAGATCACAATGATTTAGAGAAACTGATTAACTGTATGAGATATAGTAATCAAAAGATGTCGGTACCAAGATACGATAAGTGGTTCTTTTCTGGATTGAGTGTGTATCCCAACCAAAAGAAAATGTTAAAGAGGAACTTGACCTCAGATTCTGAAGTGTTTCATGAATAGATATCTAGGAAAAGGACTGATCATGAGATTTGAGCATGGGCAATCATGTGACAAAATGACACAAATGCCTATTTCACAGATGATGAATTTATGCAAAGGATTGAATGAAAGGAATCAAAGGATAGAAAAGAGGTGTTGGATAATAGATAAAATGTTTGAAGATTTGTGCGAGGATAGGTGGAAATGTATTCAAGATGAGTGTTGGTACACAACTTGAGAAGTGATGAAGAGATGGAGGAAAATTGAATTTTGGGACATAAGGACCCAAAATAGATAAAGGAAATGATGGAATAATAGTTTTGGAAAAATGTTTAGATAGATGGTTGAAATAATTTCAAAGATGTATTCCTTTGTTGATCTTTATTATGGATCATTTGAGGTGATGGATTGGTGGATGGAGGGAGGTAAGGACCCAAGATGGATGGAAGGGAGGGAGAGTTTGACTTTGGAATGAAATGACCTAAAATGGATTTGGAGGATGAAGAGTTTGACTTTGGAATGAAAGGACCTAAAATGGATTTGGAGGATGAAAGGATTCCTTGATCTTGATCTTGACTTGGAGTAGGATCATTTGAGTTTGTGCTTTTCTCTTGATTTTGAATTAGATTAGTGCAGGAGATGGAAGGGATATCAGGCTCTTGCTTAGGAGGTGGATGTTGAATGTGACTCTGCTCTTGAGATAAAAGGGGATAATCGTGGATGGAATACCAAAATCTTATGGGATCATCATTAGACTATTGATAGGTAGGATCTTGATAAAAAATGGGATTAGATTGGAGCCCCATGATATCTTAATCTTGATTTAGGCTAGGGCTCATTTCCTTTGAATAAGATTCTTCTCTTTCGAGTGACAAGGGATGGTCACACGAGTGGTAAAAGTTTCAGTTTGGACAGGTTGATGTTGTTGACTTGATGGATACTTTGTTTCAGGTACTCAAGCTTACTAAGTCGAATAGAGGGTTTTTTCTATAGGCCCCTATCACAAAGCACGTCAAATGATATGGATAAAGTCTCTCGATATGGAAACTTGATTTGACTAACTTGAATACCTAGCTAGGTATTGTTGTCGTTGAGATAGTTGGATGATAAACTCTTGATTACTTGGTTTGATACTCCCCTAATATTGTTGGATGAAAGTCTTGCCTAAAGATAGTTGAAAAGTTAATAAACACCTCAAAAGGTTCTTTGTTGGATTTGTACACTTCTTCATTCTATGATTCCTTTGTTTGAACTGATTTTTTTTTTGATTTGTTGATTGATACTTTGCAATATGCTTGATCATTTGTGACAAGAATACATAGCACACATGAAGACAATGTTCATCCTATTGCTAAACATTTAGTGTATGTTGTTTGGGGATGTGTTCAAATCCTCGATGTTTTCACTGGTTTGGATACAAATAAGACACACTGAGTAGACTCTTTATTCAAGGATCATCAATAATATCATAGCCTACAACTCGATACTCCTTCAACTCAAACAACTGTGTCACCCCCTAAGGGCACCCATTTTTTTGCCTTTTTCCAGAAATTAACCCAAAGTGGATTGCTCCTCAATTGGGTAGTTATCTTGGGAGATGTATTGTGAGCGATCTTGGGGGAGAATTCTTCCCCACCCTTGCACTATGATATTGCCAGTGTATGGCAACTAACTCAGCTCAAGGTTTCTACTTCTATAGTTCATAATAAAGGTTTTGTTCGACACGACAAATGATAAACTCAATTAAGAGGCTTTCCAACCTTTAAAACAAAGGTTTTTTGCATCTCAAGGATACTAGGGGAAGGCTATCAAATACACACTTCTGTTGGAGGAGATTTTCATCAGCTTCCACATTTGGTTATAGTGGGTAAACTTGGCTATAGTCGTTGCCCACTTGGGTAGTACCCTTCTCACTAGCCCCCTCAAGGCATTTGGGAAGGCAGACCCTCTAAAGGTTTTAATTGCTTGAAAGTAAATAAAGTGTGAAAAGAACGGGTTTGGCTTTTTGGTCAGCCAATTAACGGGAGAGAATATACCTACCACTCAAGACAAAGCATGCAATGGTCTTTTTACCTTTAAAAGCAATTGTTTTCTAAGTCCTAATTGGAGATGTTGCTCCAATAAAACATAGTGTTGTTTTTAGTCCCACATAGAAATGATTTTCTAAACTAGGAATTGGAAATCTCGGTCAGAAAAATGAAAATCATTGCAATAAAGTAAATCATTTTGCAAAAGGGACAAGTTGATTGTTCTTTTTAACTTGCAAATAAAGATGTTGATTGTTCTTTTTATTCTTGCAAGAAATGAAAGATTGTCTTGTTCTTTTTAGAGCCCAAATAAAGTGTGAGATCCTAACTTGCAAAAATCAGAAATTTGAGTTTGTGGTTCTTTTTATCCTTTGCAAGTGTGGTTCTTTTTAAGCCCAAAAATTGAAGTGTGATGTTCCTTTTAAGCACCAAAATAAGATGAAGTTCTTTTTATCTTGCAAAAATAAAAATATGAGTTCTTTTTAGGCTAACTTAAGAAAGTAAGCAAAAAGAACTAATTAACTCCTCCTTTAACCCTGCAAACCACTTGTTAGAATCCTGCAAGAAACTTGTTAGTGAAAACGAAAAATCCAAGGTGGGCTAGACAAGCCTAGAATTTTGAATCGTGTTACAATTTTCTGTAATTTTTCATTTTTTATTTTTTCTATCACACATGCACTAAAACAGAGTGAATATGCACCAAAACAATCCACATATGCGCTAAACCACTTCACATGTGCGCTAAAACAATCCACATATGCGCTAAAACACTTCACATATGCACTAAAACAATCCACACATGCGCTAAAACACTTCACATATGCGCTAAAACAGTGCACATATGTGCTACAGGATTAGGTAAACAAATTTTTGTAATTTTTTTTTTCTGTCACATATGCGCTAAAATAGTCCACATATGCACTAAAACACTTCACATATGCGCTAAAAGAGTCGATGTATGTGATAATTCGAACCACAAATGCGCTAGAACAGGCTCTGTATGTGCTAAAAGATTCTCTATAAAATTTGGGTCGGACCTGCGCAAAAATGTTAAAAATTTGATCAAATTAGGGGTCTAGCCCCACGGTGGACGCCAAAAATGTGTGCTCAGAAGTGTGGAATTTGCAAAAGAGAATCAAACAACATCAAACACACACATGAAACATTATGTTAGAGTTAGAAATCAAAATAGAAACTAAATTAAGTTAGCTTCAAAATCAAGAACCCCAAGCATGTCTCATGTTCCTCTATTTCCAAGGATCTTCAAGATTCAAGGTGGCTCTCACTTGGAAGAGCACTTGATCTTATAGATGTCAACCTAAAGAACGAGATTGAAGGGTATGCCAAGATCAAAATGAATGCAACTAAGATCCTAGCTAGGTGATCAAATGATATGAAAATATGAAATGCAAGATGGAATGCAAGATATGAGACTAAGATTGATTCCAAATTGAAAGATTAGGTGTGCTAATTAAAGTAACATAAAGATTGCTATGAAATTGATATACAACGGTTATGAATTAAGCTAGCATGAAAATGGGATTAGCATGATACTATCAACATGATGAAAGCTAAACTAGCATGCAACTAAGATGATCTGAGTGCTTGAAGATGACAAATTGAGCTCCTTGATAACCTACAAAATGACTATAAGTTTGATGCACAATATTATGGATCCTTAGATTGAAGAAATGGGCTCTATTTATAGAAAAAATAGAGAAATTGATGGTTGAGATTGAACAATATTAACAAGGGCTAGGATTGAAAGTTATCAATCCATGAGGGGAATTCAATCCAATCCCAAGTTGGCAAATGTCACCCTGAGATGGCTTGAGAAGATGCTAATCAAGCATTATATTCTAAGTAAGCATTAGGGATAACCTCAAAGGGATGACATCATTGGATAATGCCATTATCCAAGGGAGCATACTATTGTCCAAGAGGTAAACTCTTGTGCAAAGTTGAGGGATGGCCAAAGGGACAACCATCATGGGCTAGGTTGATGTCTTTGTAAGAGGCATTCAATGTCTTTGAAGACTTTGGAGGTTAAATTGTTAGAAGTTAGATAACCTTCAAGGCTTTTGTAAGAGCCTTACAATTTTGGAAGACTCAAAAATCTAACTTGTTGAAGAAGGTAAAGTCTTCAACACATTTTGAAGACTTTCCCTAAATGTGGAGAAGTGAGTCCCCCAAATCTAGGGAAGTGACGTGATTGGAGGAATTAGGCTAGTTCATGAGGGATTAGAGGGGTTCTAGAAGAATATTGGCATGAGCTAATGGAAAATGTAGGAGAGTGCAAGTGGAGGGAAATAGACATTTTTAGATAAAATAAAAGATTTATTTTAGCCAAAAGGGGTGCAACTTGCATTTGTAGGATTTTGCAAGTGGGGGGACTATTCACAAATAATTAATGATTTATTTAAATGCAAAGGGATTTTAATCAAATGTAAACTCAATTAAAAGGGAAAAAGGGGGTTTTAATTAAATAAACAAGATTTATTCAATTAAATGGCTAAAGGGGACTTAATCAAACCTTACTTTAACTAATAGGTTAGGCTAGAAGAAAAGGATTTTAATGAAATCTTTAATTTGATTAATATGCTAATTGGAAGAATAGGGATATTAATTAAACCTTATTCTAATTAATAGATGAATAAATGATGATTAAATTAGTTGTGCAAGTTTTAGGTGTCTACATGAACTATATGACTTGGTGAGATGGTATGATGAAACATATTAAGTGGATTGAGCTCTTTCCTTGCTTCTTTGAAGTGGTTCCTTAACCAACAAATGATTGGAAAAAGATAGAGTGGTATCTTAAGGCTAGTTATTTTCTTATTGTAAACTCCAACACAAGGACTACCCTCTCATATTTTAATTCCTCCATTGATTCTTGGATTAAAACTGGAACATGCATGGAGATCCATATGATCATCCATTCCTAGATGGTCATATTTTGGATATGTCATTTTTATTAGATGATTGTGATAATATTCTATATGAAAGTTCGAAATTTTCTAATAAGTATTGAACTTAAAAGGGCCATCAAATCTCCTCCTCCATAAATTAAAATTGATTCTTAAACTTTTCTGAATCCTATTTTTAGATATAAAGTATTGTCCTCCTACATTTTCAAGTCAACATACAAAGGTTGAGGGCTATTCACTTTTAACACTTGTAGGTTTAATAGTTGCTCATGCTCAAACTTGATGCGTGTACACTACATCATGGGATTCTTCATATCTTATAGATTGTTGGGTTTATTTCTCATAGGACATACATTATTTGTTTGTTGAAACCCAAATACGAGATGTTGATGATAATATTGAGGATATTCATCCCCTCTTTGGTGACATCTCATAAAAAGTTGGATCATATCCTTTAGATGCTTCGAGGGTACATTTAGATCCTCATGTTCCTTCTTCACATATAAATGCTTCCATATTAATAGATTCTACAGATACTCACAAGTTGATAGTTTTCAACTCAATCACCAATCATGTCGACATCTTTTGCAACTTGGTACTCGATTCTTTATATTAGTGCTTGTCACTGTTTGGCATCTTTTTGGATGAACATTTGGAGGACACACCATCATTTTTTTACACGTTCTACATTAGTTTTCATATTGTTCTACATTGTCACCTTCTTTAATTAAGATTGAGACTCCTGATATTCCAATGTTTGAGAAAATTTCAGAGACTTGTATCCTTCTTCCCTCATATTCCTTACAAGAACAAGAAGATATCTGGCATGCATTACTGCCTTTATTTATTCCTAAGGAGAGGAATGTTGTTTGATGATTTTTTACCTTCTCGAGAGTTCCATGTTGAGCATCCACCACGTTGAGTTCCATGTTGATTCTCTCTTATAGGGGGGGACTTTTTTATCGCTTAAGGTTTTGTCCTTATTATATTTTAGAGAGAATTTTTCTTGTTTTCTTCTCTTTTGGGGAGGATTTTTGTCCCACTAAGTTTTCTATTTTTCTTTAGTTGCGAGGGATTACATTTTTACATGGGCACCTCATCAAGCCTAATAGCTAGAACCCATCTTTGCATTTTTTGTGTCCCCCTAAATTGTATATAGGGAGGGTGTTGGTGTGTGTGGGGGTATTGCCCAGCTCATTCCACAATTATGTCCTTTTCACACGTTATCACCTAAGTTTTCTCAGGGTACACTTATGATGCTTATCTTTTTATATTCATATAATAGGATCAAGGAACTTGCCATAATCTTATGTTTTGCTATCTCACCTTGGTGCATATAATAAAGGATCTCTCATATACTGTATATTCAATTTATAATTTGCATTTTTTATGGGAATACAATTTATTCTTATCATATTGATCTTTTAAGTATCTTGTGCTTTTCATTAGGCCTTTACATATTGGGTGGTTATCTCCATAGCCAAATATTACAATAGCATTTTGTAAAATTATACTTTAGTTGTGAAGTGTATAATTATTTTTTAGGAGAAAAGGTTGCGGGAAGCTATATTCTAGCCAAAGGGGCTTTGATTGAACTTTTTGATTAGCCATGTTTGTTGGCATGTGATGATTTTTTTATAGCAAATAAAAAGTTTTGATAATTTATCCCAAATCTTAATGTTCCTACCACTAAGTTTTAATATGTATACTTATGATAAATACTCTTAAATAATGTGAGGTTATTTTAAAGTTTTTTTTTAAAAGATAAGTGCTATCATTAGTGGGGATAGCTCCCTATATTGCTTGAAATTATGAAAATTACATATGGTTTTTTGACAAGAAAGACCCACTTGTCAATGCACACCTAGCCCTTTATACACATATACCCAGGTTTATATAAGGATCCAAAAAGTTATCATCCCGCACTAATCCAAACATATCCTACAACTATTCCGACACTACCCTGTAGTTACACCTGCCCCCCGATGGCTTGATAGATTACAACAGCAAATTCACCAATGCTGATTGCTTTGCAGGTGGAGTTCTCCGGAAGCCACCAATCATCAGACTCGGTTACCCTTCAGAAAGGTTCCATGTTTCCATTAAATACCGCTCATCTAAATATCTCCCACGCATTCTCCCCAAAAGTCTTCAATCTCTCCTGCTCTTCTTTCCAGACTTCCCTACGGGCCATCTCATGAACGGTGTCACTGTCTACAGATTCCACATCCTCTGCATACTCCTCACTATCTTCCCCTTCCTCATTACCATCTTCATCCCCATCGCCATCATCCTCCGAATCCGAGGGAAAGTAGTTGTCAAACTAGAAGTATATCTTCAGAATGCTCACTTTGACTTCTTCCTCCATACTCATAATGGCATCGACAACACTATCTGCGATAAAAGGTTTTATTTATCCTGTTAACATTTCAACCACATGCTCCCTCGACTCGATGATATCCACCATTGGCAGGAGAACGACTTCCAAAACCATAGCATCGCACTAGTGTTTATGATAATTTAGAGTGATGCCCACGAGCCCCCTCACAGAGTCGTACACATAACCTTCAGTGCTAAATAAGTTTCTCAACTGCATATTCAATGCATTTTCACAGTTCACACAACTGACCCTTCCAAAATATGCCATTGCCAAAAATTCCTCTGCAACACTCCCGAATTCACACTCGCATTTTCCTGTTTTACCTTTTCCCTATGAATTCGCCATATAAAGTTTGTCGGAGATGTCAATCAAGTGCACACTGTCCATATCATGTTAGGATCTCTCATTCTGCAAACATGCCATTATTGATGTAGTAGAAATTTATAGGCATCATGATGAGCTGCTCGGGTGCCATGTGATCCTGCCGCCAAGGAGACACTTTTCCTACTCGCAGCCTCCAGTTCGTACTTCTCCAATGTTTATCAAGTTGCCACCACAATGTCCCGACAACCGATAGAGTCCAAACAATCATATACATGCTACCCGATCCCCTGTCAAGGATATCTTCTGCAGTCCTTCAGACATTGTCCTTTGATATCCTCCATTGCAGATGTCTGGCAAAAGTAAACAGGAACATCATATTCTCCCACACTGAGGTTCGCAAGGTAATCAACCGCCTGATTCCCTTCTCTGTAGACATGCCCAATCTCATAGCTCCCAATACTCTTCAAATGCTCTTTTTATCATAGGGACCCATTTATTCAACTACCAATTATGAAAACTTGGTCGACTGATCCCAGATATTATAATTTATGAATTGCCCTCAATTATGATTCTAGACATTCCTTGTCTGACATAGAGACGTAATTGTGCCTCTAATGCATGAATCTCTACTTCGTTGTTTGTGGCAATTCCAATGCCACCAAACAACCCATGAAGGATATTGCCCTGTTCATCCCGGATTATGGCTCCGATACCTGATACCCCTGGATTCCCCTTACTGGCATCGTCAAAGTTTAATTTTATCCAACTCCTCGGAGGGGTTGCCCATCTGATGGTACTTCTATCATGGCACTCTGTTGGGACCACATTTATTTGTGGCTCTTTGAAGACCCATTTCTTCTCCATCTGTGCATCCCAGTTAGTGTATATCTTAGCCCTTCCAATTGTTTTCTTACCGTTCATTACTTCTTCTATTGTTGTTTTGATATTTTCCACCAACTTACCCTATGACAATGATGTCTCCTTGAAAATCCTCCTGTTCCTTTCTTTCCATATGTGCCATACAATAAGGGACGGGCCAGTTAACCATAAATCACACCATTTTGTTTTCTGATTGACTGACCATGATAGAATGAATTCACAGAGTCTTTCATTTTTGATAGCCACCTAGTTAATACTTTCAAGGAACCAGTTCCAACAAAATTTTGCAATCGGACACCCAAAAAGCAGATGATTTGCTGATTCTTCCTCCGCACAGCACATAACACAACGATTAGGGCCTGAGATGCCTATAATTTTAAGTCTGTCTCCAGTTAGAATTTTGTTATGTAATGCGATCCACAAGAAGGCCCTGACTTTTGGGAGTACTTTACGATTCCAACATAGTTTATGTGGCCAACTGTTAATGGATCCCCTTTGTCGCTATACTTCATACCCAAGTTTGGCGTTGTACTTTCCTGATTTTGTTGCACACCAAATTATGTTATCTTCTTCTGTAGTCTCAGGTATTTTCCTATCTTTAATTGCTATCCATAATTGTTCACATAGTGTATGACTCCCAATGTCTACTTTCCTCCATATTCTTATGCCACTTTGATCAACTTGTCTTTCCATGTAATCGCACACATGCCGTCCTATACAATTCTCCACCATGTCCACCCATCCCTTGTATTCAAATGTATCTGCTAATGTAGGAAACCCATCCCATGAGTCTCTCCAAAACAGAGTGGTGCAGCCATTCCCAATTTGCCATGAAATGTGATTTGTGATAATGTGTCTACTCTCCCATAGAAAATTTCAGGTTGCCGACCCTCTCTCCAAATTAGCCATTGTGAGGATTCTATTGGTGTTGTCTGTATCCAGATACTTCTTTTAGAATATTCTACACCACAATTTTTGAGATTCCTTACACATTTTCCAAGCTAGCTTCGCCCCAAGAGCACAATTCAGTACTTCCATTTTTCTAAGACCAACGCCCCCGTCTTCCTTAACAAGGCACAAAGTGTCCCAATTGATCAGTGGAATTTTCCTGTTGTCTTTGGCTCTACCCCACACAATTTTCTTTAGTAGGTTGTTCAGACTTTTGCCAGCCGCAAACGACAATTTGAAACATGACATGTTATATATAAGAATTACTGATAGAACTGACTTGATCATGGTAATTTGGCCAGCTTGAGTTAGCCATCTGTTTTTCAAATTATCTGATTTGGCTTGACAAGATTTGATTACATCTTCCCAAATTTGTGTTTGCCTGCACCCTTTGTTAATTCGCACCCCAAGTACTTGATTGGAAGCTCTACAATGCTTATATCCAGGAGTTGTGCAATTCTGCCTCGCGTTTGTTTATTAGTATTGAAGAAGAACAACTGAGATTTCCCTTTGTTCATAACTTGTCTCAAAGCCAAAGTGTATTCCTCCAATGTGCTCTTTATATCCACAGCTTCCCGTATGGTAGCCTCACCAAAAATGATGGTATCATCTGCAAACTGTGAGTGTGTGATTGCCTCAAACTGATCATGAACTTTGATTCCTTTCCATATGCCTTCGTGGTGCCTCCTTTTGATTAATCTCCCCAACATCTCTGCCATAAGTACAAACAATGACGAAGACAATGGATCTCCTTGTCGTAGGCCATTCGTGGCTTCAAAGAACCCACTTACATTCCCATTGATTAGTATTGAGAATTTAACAGTACTAATGCATAATTTTATGCATTCAATCCATTCATCAGGGAACCCAAATTTGATAAGAACTTGGCACAAGAAGCTCCAAATTACTTTATCATAAGCTTTAGCTACATCAAGTTTAACGATCATACCTCTTAGTCTTCCTTTATGAAGTGAATGAATGACTTTCGACACCAATATTATGCTGTCCGCAATTTCTCTACCTGGAGTAAACCCATTCTGGTTTTATGAAATTAATTTAGGGAGCACTTTCTTCAATCTTTTCAGCCATAGCCTTAGAGATTATCTTATAGATAGTATTGCATAAAGATATTGGCCTATAGTCAGACATGGAGTCACGGTCTACTTTTTTGGGAATCAGACAGATAATGGTATGGTTCATTTCCTTAACAAACTTGTGTTTTTCCGGAATTCTTCCACCACCACCCATATATCTTTTCCCACAAATTCCCAACTTTTTTGAAATAGTTCCGCCGTACAACCATCCAGTCCAGGTGCTTTGTGTGGGTGGAGTGTGAAAGTAGCCAATTTGATTTCCTCCAAAGAATAAGGAGACACGATCATGTCGCTGTCAGATCTGGAAATTAAGGGGTCTATGACTTCTTCTATGACTATTTGTGTGCCCGTATCTCCTTCCTCTGAGCTGCCCAACATGTCTTCAAAGTATTCAAGGGTAATTCGTTCCATGTCCGTATCCAAGGTTTTTAGTATCCCATTCTTATCCTTGATCGAGCAAATTCTGTTATTAATCCCTCTAGCTTTTGACGATGCATGAAAGAATTTTGTATTAAGACCCCCCTCAGAGATCCATAGCTCCCTAGACTTATCCTTCCAATAAATTTCTTCCCTCTTTAGAATTTCCATATATTGCATTTTTAAGCCCTTTTCCATCTCATATTCTTTATTTATCATACCAAATTGCATTACATTTTTGCCAATTTCTTCCAATTTTTCCTCAATTATACCTTTCTCCGCAAAGATATTTTTAAATGTGTTCTTATTCCAATCCTTTATCTGATTTTTTAAGTGTTGTAGTCTCTTGATAAATTTAAAACTAGGGGAGCTAGAGTGTATGTTACTTTCCAACCACCAAATATTTAAGTTTTCCAGGAATGTTTCATCTCTCCACCACATACTTTGAAATTTAAAATAATTCTTCTGACTACACACCTCTTATGCAATGGATAGAGATAGAGGTAAATGATCCGATCCAACTTGAGGCACAATTTCATTTTCTAAGGAATAATCTCCGTTAATCCACCACTCCCCCACCAAGAACCGATCCAACTTTTTTGATATATTGGCAAAATTCAGTCTTCTGTTTGTCCAAGTGAATCTACCATTCTTCAGATGGATATCCACCAATTTACACTTCGCTATAAAATCCCTGAAATCTTCAATCACTTTGGTGGGCCTAAGGAGGCCACCCATCTTTTCATCAATGTCTAAAATGGCGTTGAAATCCCCCGCGACAATGACCTTACCACCATTTAAAGTATTATTTTTTAGCAATAGCTAATTAATTTTTTAAATGCATTCACTAAAATTTAAAGATCATTATACAAGGAAAGAAAATAAATTTACTATAAATTTTCTAAACTTTTTCCATGAATTAATTAACAATCTATTTTATCAAAAAATAGTATCCAAATGAATTTTTAGTTAAAAAAATAAATATAAACATTTCAATAATTTATACCAATTTTTTTTAAATTAAATATAGTAAAGCCAAAAAAATAGTGTCACATCATTAGATACAAGAATACCATGCTAGACCAAGCATCAAAGAAACTGGTGAGTAACTACAAAGCAGTATATCAACCCATCCCATATTTGTTCAAAAGGAAATACAAATTGAAAACAATTAGCCCACGATCATCCCCAAAAAGATACATACAACCAACCCCAAGCTGAAGCAAACAACCAACACATGACACAAGTAAAGATAACAGACCCATCCTATCAAAAATCTATCTCCCCATCAAAAAGAGTAGTCTTTCCCAGGGGGGGAACCCATGCAATCCATCCTAAATTTCCTTCCTGCCAAACTTTGACCAGATTGTTTAGGATTTTCTCTTCGTGTGGATGCATCACCCAACCCTGCATCAATTCCTCGTCTCGGTGAATCAGATCTAGCCGCACCTGCCTCTCCTCCAGGAAGTGCATGAAACTAAGGAGATCCCCTTCAAATGGGGCTTTACTGTTGTCTCCTCTATCCCAGGTGAATCCGTGACAGAGCTCTCTTCTATGGATATAAATAGATCCATCCTTCAACCATTGATCAAATTTGTCTTCATCAATCCTAATAACAAGGGAAACCTACATAGAAATCAGATGAAAAATGACCTCCTCAAAGACTCAGTAAGATTCCTAATCCTGCCATTAAAAATATCATCATTACGAAACTTCCATATCAACCATAATATTTCTAAAGAGAGACAAGACCAAAAAGAGTTAACTACTTTCTTGCAACCTTTAATGTAACCTAGGATAATATCAGTGTGAGAAATATTCATTTCACCAAATCTAATACCAAACATTTTCCATACTTCTCTGGCAAATAAACAGTCGAAGAACTAATGTTGAGGGGACTCAGGGAGGCGACATGCTTTACATAGAAGGAAATTACCACTATTGTCTTTCAAGGGGAGTCTTTTCAAAATCAGTCACTAGACAAATAATTTCTTTTTTGGCTTAGATGGCCCAACCCACCTAACACTTAAAGACTTGCTCCACTGTGCCTTGTTCCAGTTTAGGCCCCAGACAGAGTTAACATGCTCAATCACAAGAGAAGAATCCACCAAAGTGTCATAGATAATTATGGTCTCAAGGTATGGGAGAGGATTATTATCGATCCAACAATAAGAGGATGGATAAGTGGGGGGAGAGTAAGGGGGGCAAGGGAGATAAAGGGGGAGAGAGCATCCTTAAGGACATCATAGGTCTTGTATTGTGAAGAGGACACCTTATATCTAGCAACCACCTCATCCCAAGACAACAACGGACCATCCTGAAAAATATCTCCAAACACTCTAATACCACTGTTATACCATTTTAGAGCCAAGCATCCTTGTAAAGAAGCAAGAGGTTTCCTGTTATGAGAGGCATTCCACCAAATGGACCTATTTTTAGCAAGATTGCAATCCTCCCGTAAACATTCATTTTTCTTGACAAAATACTTACCAACTTCCCAAGCCTTCCACAGAGATTTAAAGATCTCTGATCCCTAAGGAGTCAACTCAAATTTTCCAGCTATTAAATCACCAAACAAGAGCCCCTTCCATCTCCTAGCCTTTCTAGGTACCGACCTTAATATATTTTGCCTAACCAACACTTTCCATGGCTCTTCTCCAACTATGGCCCTAAAGATCCACTTGGAGGCTAGGGCAACCCCTTGAGTCCACAGATCCTTAAGTCCCATACCTCCACTCTCCTTCTTTATGACACACCAGTCCCATTTGACCGCATGTTGTTTCCTATTCCCTTTCCCATCAGACCACAAAAAGTTCTTGATTTGCTTTTGGATATGGTTAAACTGGTAGTTAGAGAAGAGCTAGGCTGAGGAGAAGTAGATGTTGTAAGAAGAGAGTATTTTCTGGCAGACCTGAAACCTTCCAGCTAGAGAGAGGAAATTCCTATTCCATTTAGTTAGCTTTTTATCTACCTTGTATCTAATCCTTTCCCACATCTCCTTTAGGTTTGGTGCAACAGAGAAGGGAATGCCCAAATACCTAACAATTTGGCTAGGTCCCCCCCATTTAATTGAAAATCTAGATATCCAGTTAGGGAGATTGTGATCCCATACAAGAAAACATGATTTTTGCAACGCAAATTTACTACCAGATGCTTTGTAAAAGATGTCCACATTCTCTAACAATGCCTCCACATTATCTTCTTCCAAAGCTAACATAGCAACAATGTCATCTGCAAACTGCACATTAATTACTTCTTGTCCATTAGGTAGATAGATCCCTCTGACCCTAGGAGTAATATCATTATCCTTAACAAGATAATGTAAGGCATTTGCAACAATTACAAACAGGGCCGGAGCCAGTGGGCAGCCCTGCCTAATGGATCTTGACAAAGGAAAACATTCCGACCGCAACCCATTCACTTCAACCATTGCATTTGCATCACAAAGAAGGGTTTGAACCAACCTACAAAAAAATTATGGGAGGCCCATACTGCTAAGCATCTGGAGAATAAATCCCCATTCAATCATACCATATGTTTTTTCAAAGTCAATTAATAACATTGCTGCATTCAAACCAATATCCTTGGCCCAATTCATGGACTCCCAACATGCAATTAGATTTTCAAGTATGTACCTTCCCTTTGCAAAACCGGTCTCAGTAGGATTGATTATTTTAGGGATGACCTCTTCGAGTCTATGAGCTACAACCTTGGCTAGTATTTTATACGAGACATTCAGGAGTGTAATAGGCCTCCAATTTCTAATTAAGGTTTTCTCCCCCTCCTTTGGAATCAACTTAATAAGCCCTTGATTAATCTCCTTTCCCAACGAGCGTCTATCAATATCCTCCCTATATAATGCAAGAAGATCATCCGATATCCACCCGAGGTTAACTTTATAAAACTCTACTAGAAATCCATCGGGCCCCAAGGGACTTGTCATTACTCATAAAATTAATGGCCTTCTCTATCTCCTCCTTCCGTAGAGGCATTACCAATATGGGAGCAATCATCTACATTTAGGACTTTTGGCACCACCCTCTCAATCACTTCCCTAGCTCTGCTCTGGTCAACCCCCTTGTCCTTTGAAGATAGCAAGGATGTGTAGAATTGAGCAAAGTGCATTAATATTTCCTTAGGGTGTGAGATATCCTTATTGTCTTCCCATATATTATGAATCCTTTCCTTTGCCTCTTTCACCTTAAGCATTTGAAAAAAGAATTTTGACTCTCTATCTCCAACTTCAAGCCACTTTAGCCTACCCCTTGTTTTCCACCCATTAACTTTATCATTCTGAATCCTCCTCAACATTGCCTTAGTTCCTATCAAATCATGGGTAAGATACTCATTTTCTGGGTTTTCCTGCAGTTTAGACTCATCTACCGACATAGCCCTTTGCCAAAACATCTCAGCCCTCCTATTATCCTTAACCTTCTTCTTACCAACAATTTGACACAACTCTGTCCAACTCTTAACATTCTGACCCCATCTCTCACTGCATGAGTGGAATGATTTGTTATTCTTATTGAACATCTTGATAAAAGCCAAATCACACCTGACATCCTCATCCTCAAGCAAGCTAACATTCAATATAAAGAAGGCATCTCTGGGGGGGTTAGGAGAACAACAAAAAACAAAGCCCAACTGAATATTAATAGGATGGTGATCAGATAACATGTAGGGAATCACATAATACTTCTCCCCCTTGGCATCTTTTTGAATCTCAAAAAAATATTTGTTAAAATAGAACCTATCCAACCTGCAATAGACCCTCGTATTGAGCTGCTGATAATTACATCATGTATACTAGATAGTATTTAGTTCTTAATTTATACCATTTGAAAAATTAAAACATATATATTAAGTTTCAACTAATTCAAGCTAAAAAATATATTGATGCTATATATTTCTTTTCTAAAATTATGACACATTACTGAAATTTCACCTTTTAACACTACAAATGATGGAAATCTAAGATTGTTATTTCAACTCGAGCTTAGATTTGTAGCGATACAACACATGACATATTTTTTACTATAACAAAGTAATCTTTTTAAAAGGTTCATGACTAAATAAAATTACATTTTTGTTTCCATGATTAAAATAGATTATATACTTTAAGGATGTTTTTAAATATAGTCATACATTGAGATCAATGATCAAAGACTCTAAAAAGAGCAATCTTTCTGGAAGCAAATTTAGGGTGAAATGGGAGAAAAGGACGTGGAGCTATAATCGAGCATCTTAGGTTTTCACATCTAAAAGAGTCATTTGAGAGTCTTTGGTTTGTCAAAAGAAGTACATATGAGATTGAGAACAAATATGATGAAGAAATTCTCTTATTGACAACTTTTGGTATATAAAAGATCAAAGATAGTAAACCTTCTTAGCTTGTATAGTGAATTTCTAGATTCTATTAAAATACTTGAGCTGAATTCTAGCACAAAGTTCAAGATCTCATCTTCAGTTGAACTTACTGTTGTAAAAAAATGCAGAGAGAGATTATATATGATTGATATTATAATATTTACAAGATACGTCAATATTGCAAGGCCTACCTCTCCACTATTGAGGGACAGGGTGTAATCTCAACAATTGAAACGTTCAATTTGACATTCTTGATAAAATGGAGAGTGTAATCCCAACCAATAAAACATCTAATTTGACATTCTTGAATATATGAAATTTATGTTGTAATATAAGATATGAGATCCTTGATTTTAAAAATTCCTTTTATATTCTTTGATATTAGGAGCACCTTCACAAGATACAAGCGTTGAAAACACGCACTAAAGATAAAAAAGACATCGAAATCATATTCTATCCATTTTTAACTAAGATTCAACTCTCATAATATTTTTAAATGTTTTTAAACACAAAAAATACTAGAAATTTTGAACTAAATTGTAAGCTATATAAAACACACATATTCTAATGTGCTCTTTTCTTATAACTTACATTTAACCACTTCCATAAAGATTAGATTTATGACTGTTTTTCATAAGAACCTAACCTAATACTCACATAAGGATCACCCAAAGATTTTTACCATGCAAGGGCCCTCATGACCCATTTGCCACTTAAAGGTAGGTCTTACCATTGTTTGAGCACTAAAATTAAAGCAGTTTCAGTTCTATCGAGTGTGTTTACTTAATGAAGGGCAATGTACTTATTTTATAGAGAAAGCGAATGTTTGGCCACCTGTAATAAATAATATAAAAGAAACATAGACGACTTTCTCTCATCTGGCTTTTCGCTATTATTTTCTTTACTGCTCTGCAAAACGAGGAGAAGTAATATTTATATGTTCTACGGAGCGAGCGAGCGGGTAAGCCAAACATCTCACACTTAATACATTTTGTTCATTCTTCGATCTTCCAACCTAGCTTGGTTCGATGTTAACTTATCTTGACGTTAACTTACCCCAGATTAATGCTGCTAGACATCTCACAAATACGAGGCACTGATCGTCTTCTCAGTTGATGGTATTGAATGAGTAAGTGCGTGCGTGCCCGTCTCTAATCTGCTTTGATAATCTGGATTACAAAGTTAGTTTGGTTATTTTTCAGGGTGGGCTCTGACCTGGTTTTTCCACTTGGTTCATCTGCTATTAGTGATAAAAAAATTACGGTAACTTGTATGGATACATGAAATGGAGTTTCAGCTTTGAATTCTGAGATGGGTTTTGTGTATTGGGAGGAAATTGAATTTGGGATTTTATTTTCTTGAGGTCACTAAGTGTTGAACTTCATATTTACATCCCATTAGACTCGTCTTAGGGTTGAAAGCTAATGCTCTTTGACATTTGACCCACACCACTTTTGCAATTTCTTTTCGCAAGATTTGATTTTTGTACAATCCCACTTGAATCTCAATAGAGAACTGTCATGTATAGGCACTTATACAAAAAACCTACAAAAAATTTAGATTAATGGGGGAAACTACACGTTCTCTAAAGTTGATTGCACCTGCAAATCCAGAAAATCATGGAGGAAACACTTCTGCAAAAGACGGGAAATGTTACGTATTGTTGTTTATTATGAAAATGGGATTGGTTGCATAGAGAGGGATTTAAATCATGTAGCTTCTTCCACAAGCTACCTATATATAACCTTATTGACTAGGTACAGAAACCTATGTGCTATACAAGTGGCTTCTAGAATGATCTATTTATTTGAGAGTCACCTCCTCCTCATGACCCCTTTACCTATGTTAGATTATAACTTACACGCACCATAGCATTGAGCTTAAAGTACAAAGTAAGGGTTGTACATAGATTTTGTTCAAATGTTGCATTTAAGTATGCAAAAAGCACATTACCAATCTTGGTGCTAATCATCCTATTCCCAGAGTTTAAGCTAGTTACTTCGATAGTCTGCATGGGGGCTTTATGTCCATCCTTGTTGAAGATACAAGAATAGAGAGAACTGGGGAATTTTAAGGCTTGATTGATGATGTTTTGCAGATTTTTTATGCTTTCAAGAATATAAAATATTTAATAAATTAGGGAAATCCTTTTTGCAACTGCAGTGGCATGCTACTTCAAATGACACAAGATTTAGATCCCTTATCTGCACCAAGAAACAACAGACTGGTCATCTTCTATTCTATAATAGTTTAAAGTTGTTTCAGTTTTTCCAATCATTTCTTTCCTAAAAATAGGGTTTTAAACATTTGCATCAGGATGAGGTATCACAACTTGCAAAAATGTCCAACATTGTTTGTGAGCAAATCATGGATTCCTGATTAATGGAACTAACGAACCTTAGTGGGTAGTAAGAAAGTTTCTGGTAGTATGTTAGGAAATCACAGTGTTCATACATATATTTAATGCATGAAAATATTGGAGGGGAAATGCGTTGATGTTAAATACTGTTGGAAATACTTCATCATAGTTAGGTATATTAATAGATAATAATGTGGAGCGTGGCACTTACAATGTTAATTAGGTTGATAGAATACTAATAGGTTGTTTGTTATACTCGTATAAATGAGTTGGTTGTAAATAGTTATGTAAACCACTTTGTTTATTTAAGAATACCTATTTTTGCTCACATCATTCTCACTTAACATATTTTTTTATGGTTATGGTTGTTTGACTGTCTAACTGCTAAATACAACGTTAAATGTTACCTGTGTCCTATGTCTAAAATAAAAAGTGACCCCTTTATTGGTTTAAAATTTATTGGTTAGAGCTTTAAGACCTTCGCCTGCCTTGATTATATAAGTGATTTCATCAGCATGTGAACTTCAGAGTCTGGTGAATATATATTGTAAATTGCTTGGTTGGTACTTGGCTACCCTCTTGCATTTTACATGTACATGAATTACATAATTTTGGTAAGAAATGTGATTACTTATGCTTCTTTGATCACAGACCAGTTTTACAGATAAAAATAACAAACAAAATGTTGACCTAAACTTTTAATTGTAAGAAGTGATGCTATGAGTTGAATCAAATCTACATGTTTATGTCATCCCTTGTGAGTGCAGTCCTAAATGAAGAATATGCAGCCTATTTGCAAGGGTAGAGTGAGACACTCTCTTGAGCTGAAACCCAGCTGACCCTACATCTCTCTTTATTAGGCCACTATGTTCACTGCATCCCAAGAAAACAAAAGGAAAGATTCACTGTGTCATGAGAAAACAAAAGGAGGGTGGGAGCGCAAGGGGCCAACCTCTTTAGATACTGATTGATCCCATTGTTTGTTTTAATTTTTGTTGCAACAGTGGTGTTTGATTGGACAATGGTAATTGACTATGATTTGCATTCTAATGTTATATATGTAGTATGATCGAGAATGTACCTTTTCATTGGAAAATTTATTCTTCAAGTGACTGTCCTGAAGATTCAGCCCCAAATATGATAGTAAGTCAGCTAGTTTTCCTGTGACACATCATTAAACCTTATTACAGTTTCATACACTAAGAAATGTGATGAGGGCCTAAAGTGCGATTTATTAGTCATTTGTCAAATTTCTTGGTGCAGGAAAGGTCAAATGCAACAAAATGAGAGGCACAGTTGTTTTAGGGCATCATACACTGGGGCTTGGCTGTTTTAGGTCTGCAGAAATAATTTTATAGGTCAAAAGATTGGGTAAATTGTCTTTAATGACCTGATTTGGCTGTGTTTTCATACCCTTGTGGTCATAAAGTAATAAAAAGAAAAGAAAAGAAAAAAGAAATAATAAACTAAACCCTCAAATTGAAAAGATTACTAATATGAAGTTCTAAAACATAAACCCTCAATCCGCCATTGTTGTGCATACTCTCCACGACTTGCCTAACCATTACCTCATTTTCTTGTCCATTTGTTTGGAGTAAAGATTGAAGAAGACCACTGAATAGTTGCGCTAGATTATATAGAGGTAGGATTTTAGTGTTCTTAAAGACTTGCCTCTTAATTTTTAAGGCGGAAATCCTAAACTTGTCCTTGAAGCTCTTTAGGAAGTTGGCATTACAAACTTCTAATGTTTGTTAGATTTCTGCCCCTTTGATTAAGTTCAAGCTGAGGAGGAAAAGGGGGGTTTCTCTTTTGCCCTTATTCCATGTAGAAAAAATGCTTCACAATTATCACTGGGAAGGAAGTTAACAATCCAAAAAGTTCTAATGAAAAGGTTTAATGAAGCACTATTCAAATAACTAGATCATGTGCAGCTGAAATTATATTGCTATAATAAGCAAATTTTGGCTTGTCTATATTGCCATTCAATTAGACAAGCTTCCTTATTTTGGATAATTTATGCCACATGTCAATCTCCTAGTGTAAAAAGAGAGGTCATAGTGATTATACCATGCCAAAGATAGGTTCAATTAAACCTGGATCCCAAGTTACTGCAAAACTGTACCTACTTTGGTTCAATATTCAATAACCAAGCAACAGCGTACTTGGGCCTCATCCGTAATACCCAAATGCTGAGCATCCCAAGGTTGATCAAAGAGCCTTAAGTTTACGATAATGTGCAATAATGCCCACAGTACTTTGGAGTAAGGGATCCCAAACACAAAAAGAAAGAGTTAGCATGTATTGCAACATTTAGCTAGTCGAGAAATTTGCTAGGCTGCAAAATAATTTTATCGTCATGTAATACAAATGACATAAAATCTGAGCCCTTTTTCAAGAGCACATATACTGTATTCAAGTTTATCAATTTCTGCAAACTTGTCTATCCTTAAGCTTGCTTTGCAAATAAAGAAACGTGAATACAATCAATATAGGATTCCAAATCTGAATTAAAGTGTTCTTATTCCTAATGGATTAAAACCAGTTGTGTGTGCGTCACATTAGCTTTAGCCCAAGCTCATTTGCTAAAAAGTAATAGTTTAGAGGGCAAGCAGAAAACTTTCATAAGCAGAAAATAATTCCTAATCATACTTGAGTAGGTAGGATGAATGCTTTCACTGAATCTCTTTTACTTATCTGATACACGAAAACTTTCTCTAAGCTCACTCTCAATCTCATCTCTTTAAATTTTTTGCAGAAGTGCAAATGGAAGGTATGAACATGGGTTTGTGTAAGGGGTGATTGCAGTTAATCTGATATTCTCTCTGAGTCATCTCTCAATTCTCTTTCACTCACCAAAGGATTAGGAAGAAAGAATGAGTTCTCAAGTACCATGAACTTTAAAGCCTCTGAAATTCAACCACATCTCCACATTATATATTTATGCTGTAAAGTTTGTGCTATAACATAGCAAAAATATTTAGTCTGAATCATTCTTTTAATCTCAAACACAGCCTCCTAAGTAATTCAGAAATTTTCTCTGTTTTTTTAATGTTCACGTTCTCTTGTATTCTGCATCACTAATGCCTGCACAATCCATTTGTGCCATTTGCATGGGATTGCTAATCATGCCTTCCACAATTGGAACCACTATATAAAATCAGCTCCAAATATTACTGCCATACCTGCATAAGCTTTTTGATATCCTCCAGCTAAGTGTGTGTTTCTTATGGTTGATTCTGTCATTATGATCATTGTGCTGCCCCCTTACTTCCACATTTTACTTTGTTCTGTTGGGTTATGAAGCAACTGACTTTTGATAGCATAACCTTGGGTAAGTTATCTGCTGGCGTTTAGATTCTATAATTCATAGGTAGTTGGCTTCTTTAAGGTTTTGGGATCACCCAACCTAATGTCTTATATAGAGGAGCTAGGTAGTTAGTTTTTAGGCAGCAAATCGTCTGTTTTGTTCTTAGGTGAGTAATTTTGGTAGGCTGCATTCTGCTTTCCTTTAGTAATCAATATTTGTCACCAACCTATCTAATTTTAGATCTCTAGATCTATGCAGTTCATTTATTTCAATATGAAGATGTGTTATGCTCCTCCTTATATTTTATGTTTTTGTTATCTTTTGAATATGTTCAAGGAAATCATTTGGAGGAGAGTAAGGTTGTAAAATATTCTTTTGTTCCTTTCCAACAAAATGCCCCAAAATGAACACACCAAAGTCGTCTTCAATTGAGCTCTTCATAGTTAGTGATAGACATGTTGCTGAAGAATGTTTGGAAATACCCAACATGTTTCTAGTTTGTGGACAATTTTTCTAGATGGCAAATGAACAAGAGATTTAGAGGCAACCTTATAGAGAACCACCTACAAAGGGCTTAGGAAGTTATGTTTGTCAAAAGTAAGAATTTCATTCAAGGTACTCAACCAAACAAAAGCATTGCGCTTTGGGGGAGTAGCCACAATCCAAACCATATCATCTAGCTAGTTTTGGAGAGATAGGGTGTGTTGATTTGAAGCAAATCATAACTAGGTTGAAACTATATTTCCTTAAGGAATCCTTAGTTCAATGGAGTTCATCGAGGTGCTCCAACTAAGGGATGCAAATACCTTTGAGAAAAAATGAAATGTCCCTAGGGTTTTATATTCTGCCCTAACTAGTCTCAAATGGATGTTAGTAGGTTAAATATTCACACTACAACCTTCATTGAAATAAGAAAACGATTTCCATTTGCTTCAGTTTACATAGTTAACCCAAATTGAGATTTCAATCACAAGATGCATAGCTGATCATGATATCCAGTTAATATTTAATTTAGATCTGATACAAAACAACAGTTATGGACCTGGCACAAGGCATGGTGGAAATTTGCTATTTGTGAGGAAGTTACAAATATCTGAGAATGATCAGTAGTAATCTGGTCAGATAGCCAACCTTTGAAATCCTTTTGCCTTCATGATTTGGCTTGCAGTGGGTTTCTATGATATGCAACTAGAAAATTAAGGGGCTCATCACCATCAGATGTCTAGAAATGCCTTATAGTTAGTATCTGTCCTTAGATTTAAGGCATGAAACCCTTAAGTGTCTGCACTTAGTTGATTGATAACCTTTGGCGATGCATGGAAAAGGGTTTGAATCTCTCAAATGCCTACAGTCCACTGACAGCAACCTCTGATAATGTGTGGGGAAGACTTTTGCTAGTGTCGCTTGATACCAAATCTGGTAGACCTGTTTGCCCTTGGTGAAATTCAGCACCTAGTTTTCAATTTTGGGTGATGGGATGATATCAAATTGGTCTGCCTCAGTCTGCCTTTTAGTAACTTCGACCTGGTTCCTTGTTGCTTAAACACTCTTCAAATAGTTTTTTTTGCTCCACCAATGGTTCGAATGGCGAACACACCTCTGCCACCAGTTGACATTGATTTGATTCCCTTGGTATTCATCAACTACTTCATATGGATGATTTGCCAAGCTTAAAGTCTTATCCTGATCTCTGAATCCAAACCTTAACCTGGAACAAATCAAGATTCTTGCTTAGTTCTGCTACAACCCTAGATATGAATGCAAATTGAGGTGACGGCATGGTTAGTTGATAGAGGGGTTTCATCCTCGCTGGAGTTCGCCAGTTATACAGTAGAACAATGATAATTGATACCAAAAATCGAGAAATGAACTTGCTTATATACCTTCTGTACAAAATGAGCCCATGGGTACTATGCTTTGTGCCAAGATTGAAATTTGAAATTTGAAATCTAAATTAATATATTTTATATTTAAATATTTATTAATTAATATATACTTATATTTATGTGGTGTTAAAAAACTCCTTTATTTTTGAGGGCATTGGAAGCCGACTTAAAAAGGGAGGGACATTACAACACAAGAGAGGAGATTCTTTTGAGCAAGTGGGATACCAAACATTAAAGAAATCTCTCCACCTTCTAACTTGTTTGCCATCTTTCTAGTCCACATGTTAATACTCATGAATTTACAAACCCCAAGTGTTGACAAGACAATCACCATTTTGGTCTAGACTCGAGGTGTTACAAAATCAAGGATTACTAACCCAAGAATCCAACTAAAAGTTAGTTGAAGAATCATCACAATATCCTAAGTAAGCAAGCTATAATTAGGTCATGAGAATGCACCGTAAAATTCTAAATTGCAAACCCATGAGAGAGCTCCTCTTCAACAAAGAAACCTAAGGGAGGATTGATTACCTTTATATGCGTATCTCAAAATTGAACACCAAAATTGAGAGGGATCTATAAAAAACACGAAGTCAACTTCACATCTAAGGCCTTATTCTAAAGTGGCATAGGTCCTTTTTGCTAGCTCCTCCTTGGGATTTCTTTAGACAAACTTTCTAAGTAGGGAAGCATTTTTTATCCTTTCCTACCCTTACTATAATAAGTTACAACACATGTTGTAAAGCTTGGTAAGAGAGACTTTAGAAATTTGGAGGACGAAGAGAAGATAAATGAGAATCACTTGGAGGATCACGTTGATTTTAAGAATTCTACTTACTAGACTAAACCATTTCCTATACCACAAAGCTTGTTTATCTTGAAATGGTCCAAAGTTTCTTTGCAAGAGAGGAGTGACAAGGCCTCTTGAAAAGGGGGAGACCCTTAAATATTTATTAGGAAGAGAACTAGATATGATCTTGAGGATTTTACAAATTTTGATTTAAGTGTGATGAGCAACAGTAAAGAAGATTTAGATTTATCCCTGTTGATAAGTTTACTAGAAGTTGCTCCTTAACAATTTAGAGTCTTGTGAAAAACTTTCCATAGACTTACCTTTACCAAAGAGAGCCTATCAACAACACGTTGAAGATGGGTGATTGGATGAAAGTGGGGGCCAAAGCAATACCGAAAAAATCGCTAGCATCCTACCTAGACTTTTCAAAGGGACCAAAGGCTTCCACCATAATAATAAACAAATAAGGAGAGAGAGGATTGACTTGTTTGATGCCTCTTGAGAATGGAAAGAACCTTGCCGGGCTGCCATGAATCATGGTGGACCAAACTTTAGACATCATATTCATGACCCAAGTAATCCAAAACTAGGAGAAATTGAATGTCATAAGGACTACCTCTAGAAAGGACCGATAAATATACTGCAAGCTTAAGCAATGTCCAACTTGTTCACCATACCTTTCTTGCTGGAAGATTTTGAGAATGCAGCACATCATGGGTTATAATAATGCCATTTGGAATTTGTTGCTCATTGATGAAATGTGTTTTTCTAGCAAAATAAGGATAGGAAGAAAGCTTTTGAGCTTCTTGGGTATTGCTTTTGAAATGATATTATTAATAGTATTGCAAAGGGCAATAGATAAAAAAAAGGAGGCTTGGTTTGGTTTTTAAGGATTAGGGTGAGAAAAGTACATTTGAAGTCTTTGAGCAATTTCTTGGAAGCAAGAGAATCATTGACAACCTTTTTGAGATCTTTGAGCAATTTATTGGAAGTAAGAGAATCATACACAACCTTTGTCAAATCTTTGAGCAATTGAACTCTTTGAGCACTTTCTTGGAAGCAAGAGAATCATTCACAACCTTTCTGAGATTTTCACCCATTAATTCCCAACACTCTTGAGAGAAATCCACCAGAAAACCATTATGATTTGGGGCCTCACTCCTTTCAAGGTGGAGGCAATCCCGTGAATCTCTTCTTCAAAAAAATGTGTAAGCAAATCCCAATTGTCATAAAAGCCCAACATGGGAAGACACTCCAAGAGACTTGCAAAATCAAAAGTATCAAGAGCCTCTTGAGCAATGAACAAAGGTTGAAAAAAGAAGACGACTTCTGCTTCAATTTTCTTGGGAAGAAAGAGAGGTACTTAAAGAGGAGAGGATATTAGTGATTTTGTTGATGAGTTGACTCATCGAAATGATAGCTTGAAAGTACTTGCAATTATGGTCATTTCAACCAATCCATCATTGGATTTTTTTGGATTTTTTTTTCTTTGTAAAGCACTTGCTTGATAAGGGCATCCACAAGACCTGAAGCTTGGATATTGAAACAAACTGATTACAATTTTGGCTTTTTCCACAAAAATATTTCCAAGTGGCTTCCTATTTTATTATAGCAAAAACTTCCGACCATGCTTGAGCTTATGATGAAACTTAAACATGATAAAGCTAGAACAAGAAGGGCTAGAAGACCACCAAGAATTCAAGGATGAGAGCAAACTTTGATGTTGAAGAAACAACTTAAATTTAATAGGGCATCTAGGAGTTGGGGAATCAACGATTAACATTCAATCAAATTGGGAAATGGTTTGAACCTCACTAAAAGAACAGATTTTTAGAGCATCAATCTTGTCAAACCAATTGGCAAAAACTAAAAATTGGTCCAAATGCTTTGCAATATAGCAAAAGGTCCTCTGTCATATTATTCCAAGAAAAATCATCTTTCTAATGCATTAAGTGAAAAAAATTATTATCATGAATAGAAGATTTGAAATCAACCTTAGATTGAGTGACCCTGCTGGAGCCCCTCCACATGGCTGCAGCCTTGACAATAACATTGAAGTCCCCTTAAAAACTTGATGGTCTTGCAACAACAAGACTTGTTGAGAGGCTTCTTCCCAAACTGTCCTCTTTTGCACAATATTGTTGGGACAATGCATATTAAACAAGATATTGTAGAAGTTCTCTAAGACTGCCTTAAAGGAGCAGCAAATCCAATTAGATAACTTCACCAATACCTTCACCAATTCGAGAATACATGGACCCTTGGAAATACCTACTACATTCACAAAAACACCCAACCAAGATATTCCAAGAATATGTGAGGAGAAGATAAATATCCTTCTCCACCATTTTAGATTCTTGCAAAAAAATATCATTCAACTTATTAAGGGAGAGTTGGTATTTGATCAATCTTTTGTTTGTTAGGAGCATTCAAGCCCCTAACATGTCAAGAATGAATTTTCATCTCTCAAGTGGAGGGTCTCTCTCCCTTTGTTGTAAAGAAGACAAAAAAGATCCATAATCTACTGTGAGCCAATTCATGTCTCTTCCAATGTTGAATGAGGTGCCTATCAACTTCCACTTTTCTGATCACTTATTTTACTTTCAGATTGAATAGAATCAAGGTTTATTTTAACACTAGAGATTCCGCCAAGGGAGTCCATTCTTTTTTCCACTTCTAGGTTAGCTAGCTGAATTGAATCATCTTTAAGAACCAATTCCAATTGTTGAAGATGAGGAAGGTGAGCAACACCCTTCATTGAAAGTCACCGCCACCATCTTCGTCCCTTTAGTGAATGGAAGAGCCTTTGGGATCACTTGAGGAGCTACCACAGATTTGCCACAATCTAACTTAGGAGATGAAGAAGATCCTCTCAGCTGGTTACCATCTTTGGGGATGCCATGAAGACACTTTCACTTCTTTGAGAGAAACAAACACCACAATAGACTAGCAAGATCCTTGGAGAAGAACCAAGCATGCTCACAAAGCAAGAGAAAGTCCTGTCAATTATGAGAGGTGTCTTTACATTGCCAAGTAATTCCCAAAGAAGACTTTGGCTATTTGAGACAAATTGAAGAATGTTTGAAATGAGGTTGAAACAAGAGTGAGCAACATGATCCATCTGTTGAAATAGTAGCTAGCTCGGATACCTATCTATTGTATTTTAATGTTGTCAATGACAATTAAAATATACATGTATTATCTATTATGTAAATTGAACTTAGGGCTGGGCCCTATAAATGTAACTTGCAATTTGGTCTGACCCTAAATAGGTGATGTAACTTGTGGTCCTATACTGAATGTAACTTGTAGATAGGGTAGACCCAAATGTAACAATTATCTATTTTTTGGGCTGGGCTCAATTGTAACGTGGTGGCTATTGGGCTGGACCCAATACCTAACGTGGGAAAATGTATAATATTAATTATTTGTCTTGCAAGCCGACTTGAGGATGTTTAGCACCAAAAAGGATGGTATATAATCCACTTGAAGATGAAGTCATTTATACAATCATTATTAGCAAATGCAATCTGCTCTCCTACATTTTAGCGAACTCTTCACTTGTGCGAATTCAGTCAAGGATATTGTTGGGCGAAGTTGTCAAGATCTTCTGCAATTCTGCTCCAGCCTATTGTAGTCATCTGCTGCTGATCCTCTCTTTTGGTCATCTACCGTTGATTAGGGCTGCATCCTTCATTACCTTGTCAACTTGCTGTTTGGACAGCATTCTGAGATAAGTTTGCTATATTGTAATTGCCTACAATTGAGATAATACATAGCATATTTAAGGCTGGGTTTTTCACCTCCAAGAGGGAGGTTTTCCCAGGGTATTGGCGTCTTGTGTCTTGTGTTTTATTACTATTACTGTTTATTCACAGTCTGATTATAATTAATTGGTTAGATTAACATCTGATTGCTTGAAATTAACACCATCTTATGGTAGGAAAAAACATTGAAATGAAACCCTTTCATAATGCTCTTGAAAAACGCCCCAAGGGAGGGAAAGGATAATTTGTTTTGTGAGGGGAGATCCTAGCAACTTTAAAGAAATCATAAATTGTGTGCAATCTATTTATAGTCCTAGAGTCGATTTTAATCTCTTCCTCTAACCTACATTCTTAGCTGAACTATCTTGACTCGAGCAATCTACGGGCAACCCATAATGTTTGACCTAGATCTTTGAGATGGGGTCACAATTGAATTGTAGAAAAAATTGTTTCCAGGGATGAAGAGTGATCTCCCAATCGTGGTGAAACCTATAGGGATTGGAGAGAGCCTCTACTTGAAGAATTTGTGAAGGAAAAAGAAGCACGAAAAAACCTTTAGGTAGGGTAAAAAATTTCATGTCATTGTTTCATAGTTTAGTTACTTGTAATTTTGTTTCTACCAGTGAAATCCATGGGTTCTTGCAAAAACCTAGTATTGCCAAACTTTGGAGAGAATAAGCCTCCAACACTATTGCCATGTTTGAGAGTTCCACCACCATAGCCTTTTCCACGACTGTCACCAAGTGCATACGAGGGATGAAGCTCTCCAAACTATGTTTCTTTAGCCTATCTTTCACAAGAGGAATCATGTTAACTCTAGTAGCCAATGATGAGGAAAGCTGCATAGAATCAAGCACGTCTTGTTGAAACAAATGAGCAAGACTCATTTCTAATGCTTTTCTAAGAGAATATGAAAAAGAGGACGAAAAATGATCATCCTTAGGAAACATCACATTGAGCCTAGTGAAGATACTTTGTAGCCCATGGACAAAAGACAAATTGACAAGAGTCATAGATCTTTGTAACTTTGATCAAGAGGGTTCCCATTATCTAAGCAAATTCTTGCATTGAGCAAAGCCATTAGAGCTATGCCGCATTGCTCATGAACATCAATCTTCCACTTCCCTTCTCAAAGGGAAAATATCAACATCCCAAAAGGACCACTAGTATGCACCTTACAATATCCTTTGTTTCTATTTCTTAACTAGTTATTCAATAACTCGATACAAGCACATACTACTATGCCTTTAAAGTTTAAAGTGAAACTAAACATAGTTTATTTCCCATCACATTAACCCTTAGAGGAAAAATAATGTAGTTTGTAGATCTAAGTAAATTTCAGCAGCCTATTGGAATGTAAATTAACACTTCATGAATATGAAAGAAGAAGAACAAAAGAGAAGAAACACTAATATACGTGGGGAAAACTCTTTCGGGTAAAGAACCCCACACTCTAAAGCATTGAAACAATGTATTAATCTGCAACAACAAACGTGTTACAATAGACTTGCAGGCTCACAGCCTTAACATGGAGATTACATCTTGCTCTTCTAGAGGAAATTTGATAGCATAACCTTGTAATGACTAATTCTCCTTTCTCAACTCCTTAAGCAAACACCCATATTTATAAAGCTACAAGATAGATGCCCAGAAATGCCACATGTCATCATCCTCTTGACTACATGCATGCAAGATTGAAGATGAACATGCAAGGAGCCTATCTTATCTTGCACATGCAAGCGGTCCACTTAACAAGCAAGGTACACGCATGCATGCAAACTCAAACTTTGCATGAAAAAGTACCTACATGCATAACTTGACCTGTTTTAGCAATTTCCAAAATTGACTCCTCTGAAACAGTTCCACAAGAGTTAACTAACAGTATCAACTTCAGTCAACTCATACAAAGTGAGACACCTATCTCCAAAAAATAGGAACCATGTTATCCATGCCGGTTTACATGTAAGATGACAACTCAGAGTGCCACTTCCACAAATGACATCATTGGATGCACATGAAATGTAATTACATAGGCTAAAAATAATAATTAATTAACATTATGCCTGGACTTGCAAAGGTTGAGACATCTTAATCCCTACACCTTCAGCTATTATTAGTCTTTGCTTATAATTAAATTTATTCAATTCATATTGAATTTATAAATTATAGAACTGTGGAAACTTCATCTACTTTTACTTTTTAGTTTCATTTATCTAATTCTTTTTAGAATTAATAATTACAAAAGTTTGGAAAGATTATTTGTAGATTATGCAAAATTGTAATATTAGAAAAAGTGGAAAAAGAATGCAACGTCTCCATCAGAATAGAAAAAGAAAAAGTGAGATTAGAAGGATTCAAATTAGGAAATTTGATTTATTTTTAAGATTTCAAGTGTTGTGCAAATTTACAAGTTGCTTTTGTTAAACTTTACTATTAAATGTTGCGCAATTGAATACTAATCCTTTGAAATTTAAGAGAAATTTTCTTAAAATCTCTTTTCAAGAGAATAATTTTATTGATATGTTTTACAATTATTGTCAGCTGTTCAAAGTGTGCAAACTTGTGTGAATAATGATCTTGTTTTAATATACCCAATGTTGTTATTCAAACTAAGTATGCACCTTTGTCTTCATTGTTTAACCCTATATTGTAGCCTTATGTAAGATTTTATAGGTTATAGGAAATTAATTGATAAATTTGGGGTTTGTACTAGGTTGAATCTTGATTGATTATGACATGGTGTCTTCCATTGACTTTGCTATTTTCCTCCTAAAATCCATAAAATATTGTGCATCTGTGTTTATTTCAGCAATACCTGTTTTGTTTATGTTTACAGATTTCTTTTTTGGGCAATCTACTTGGAATTCTGTGCATGTGTTTTTATGTTTCTAACCTAGAAAATCTTAACATGAGACGTTAAAATGCTTATTTCAGCCAAAGTTTTGTACGAAGTCCCAAAAACAATGTATTGGATTTTTATTTTTCCTTATTGTTCCATGGAGTTTCTAAATTTTTTTTGGGATTTGTGGGGGGCGGGGGATGGATTTAAATGAGGAACATGGAACTCTTTCCCTTTTTATTAGCTTTCATGACGGAACATCCAATACATTTCAAAGTGTATTGATACCGGTAGATGGGTGAATGTTTGGAGTTGATAGAAGATCAGATTCCCCCAAATAACTTAGATTTTCCAAAGAGCAAAAAGCATTCCTATTCAAACAGCTATCTCTTTTATTGTTGGCTTTGCCTCACTATCTCTAGAGTCCTCATCAACCATACCAACAATGTGAACAAGGAATTTGATAGCTTGTTTGGCCCTCTGAGCCCTTTCACGTTCAATGTGTGGGGAAGTTGCTATTCTTGGATGCCTGAAGATAGAGAAATCAAACCTTGACGGTGAAGAGCTAACTCCACCTTTTATCACTTGTTCTGGAATGTCCAACAATGCTTGCGAGCACTAGGAAATAAGCCTCAACCTCTCTCAATGTAGCCATCAAAACGACTTGCAGAACTTGTTACTTGTGATTGAAAAGTGGATTGCTAGGGAAAGTCATGGCTACTTCCAAAGCAACATCCAAACCTCTCTAAAACCCTAATGAATGGAATGCTCTTCTAGGAATTTTCCTTCATAACATTTCATATATTCGACACCAACATTGAAGTAATGTATGAGTTGACTCTACTTTGAGGATCCACCTCAAAGAAGTATGATCCTATTATCTCCTTCAATGTGTTTTGAATTGCCTTGGATTGCACCACAACGATTTTTGCGAACCTCTTATTAGACATGGGGTCCATGACAAGCTTTCTTCTATTTTTTGGCATGCAAGTGGAATTTTGGTTCCTTTGTTTAATCAAAGAATTTTTTTTGAAAGGAGAGGTATGTGTCAACTTGTTTGATAGAATAAATCAATGCAAATGGCCCAACACACAAGTACTGCTAGGCGTGATACTTTCACACATCATAGTAAGGGAAGTAAATCAAGGAGTACAATCTCGCTTCAATTAATAATTTCCAATTTTGATCCAAGATCTTTCCATCCATTGGCACTATTGTCAATAATGCAATCCTCATTGAAGTTTGTTTACTCCCTACGGTGAATTGTTCAAGTTCACGGAATAAACAATAAATGCACATTGAACATATAACCAGCAACTACAATTATATTTAGAACATTAATTTAAGTAACATTCACAACAATATGGCAAAAAAATGTTTCCTTTATTGCATTCCAAAAGCTAGTACTACAACAACATTGCCATGGTTCCCTTACATTGGACTATATAAGACACCCAACGGTTGGCGGAGATGCCAACCATCACAACTGCTGACTAACCCCTACGGGAACCAACAGTTGTCTTATTACACAAAAAATAACTTAGCAAATCTATAAGTATTAGCCTAATTGCTGCCTAACATCAGCCCCCCCAAAAAGTGGTCGTCGTCCAGACGACGAAGACAAAATGGGAGTGGGTCAATACTGAAAACTAAGACTAAGAGGGATGAGAAGACATCCCTAGGGTGGTAGAAGCTGAAGCCTGCTGTCGAGATTGCTGCAGTTGCTCTGTACAGAGCTGTAGGTCCCTCTCGGCAACCAGTTGGTGTTCACGACCTTTCTTCACCATGAGAGCTACCTCCATCAGATCTTTATCCTTCTGCTCCACCTCACGGGTCAGGACCAAGATCCTCTCCTCCAATGTTTTCATCTGAATACTCTGTTCGGCCATACGGGTCTTCTGTAGTGCAGCCGCCTCCTCTAGCTCATTTCTAATCTGCTTTTCCACATCAACAAGTTCTATACGTTTATCCAACTTTGTCTGAAGTACGGCAGTCTCTTCCTTGGTAGCTCGCTGTTCAACCTGGTCCCGCTGCATCTGAAAATATAGCTTCCTGTAGGAGCTCTCCATACCTTGCAAGGTGGGGCCAAGTTCCCCCCGACCGTGCATGATGTGTGTACCTCGCCAATTTGCCACCATCTCAGGAGTCTTGGCTGCTGGCCAGCCATGTTGGACGAACTGTTGTGTGAAATCCTCTTGGCATTCGGAGGTCACAAATGCCAGAAGCTTCTCCACTTTTGGTAGGGCTCCTGCATCTATGCGTAAAGCCAGGTCGGTGATGCCTCGCGCTACCTCTGTAAAGCCCCACAACTCCGTCATGAACCGCTGAATAGAGCCGACGGGGTCCTGTGCATCTGGCTGTGAAATATGAACTCTCATATGTATCCTTCCCTGGGGGTGACTCCGTGTCCATCATCCCGTTGTTCTCGGATTGGAGGCTCTCATCCTCCAAGTTGATAATACTATGTGTATTCTCCTGTTTGCTCTCCCCCTTCCTCAGGTTTTGCTCTATGTTTTCGATCCCCTCATCTTGAATTTGCTCTTGGGCAAGTGCCATCGTGTGTGGTGAGGAGGGAGGTGGTGTGTGGGGTGCAAGGGCAAACTTCCCCAACCAACTGTCCAGTGATGCATCCACATCTTGCTCTTAATCTATCTCACCTGCCACGAGAGCATCCAATACGACCAGTTCCTCCTGTAGTGGCCCTTCATCTGTATGCACTCCGCCATCTACACTCTGAGCTACTCCTTCGGCCATAGTCACCTGTACATCTCCACTCGAAGGTATTGCTGTCGGTACACCACCTGAGGGTGTTGCCACTGTCATCCGTACATCCCCTGAAGGTGCTGCCATCTGTACGACTGTGTCATCTGCTGCCACCATCCACACATCTCTCAAAGGTGCTGCCATCTGTATGGTTGTGTCATCCGTACGGTGAACTGTCAGAGGTGTGCGTACGACTGCCTCAACTAACCGTACCGCCCCGGCTGTAGGTGTTTGTATGACTTTGCCCCTTGGCTGAACTACTCCCCCGATAGCCAGCCCAACTTGGGGCAAGGACACTTGGACTGGTGCCCGTGGGGATCCTTCGGGAGCTTTCTGAAACAACACATCGGCTGGGGTGACGTCTCCCATCGGCGTAGCCATTGTCAATGCTTGTGGGGGTACCAGGTGAGCCGATGAGGATAGCTTTGGGGCTGCAAACTTTACCCGTGCCATAGTTTTCTCTTGCGCTGCAGGTCTCTCTACCTCTTCCCCTCCTTTCGGCTGCACTTCCATCCCTTCTACTTCTTCAACTTCATCCGAGTCTACATTGTGCGGTGCCATCCAGAACCCCTCTTCACCGCTCTGGCTTGCCAAATGTTTCGTTTCTTCCTCTTCCCCTTCGGTATCATCATTGGAACTTTCCTCTTCTACTTCCTGTTTCCTCTTCTTCTTAGCCGGTTGGGTAGCGTCACCATTGCCGAGTGTGTCCAATTGCATCTAGTAGTACATAGCAGGTTTATTCGGTTCTACTCTTCCCTGCGGCTGAAACCTCCCCCACTTCTCGGAGGGTACCTGTGTACGAACAATTTCTAGGAACAAGCTGATGGCGTGGTGGCACATGTAGAACGTTTTATGTTCTAGGGCAAGAAAGTCATTAATCCTATCCAAGAGTAGCTGCGCCCAATTATACATGTGACCTAGTTTGAGTCCATTCATGTGGCTGATCATCCAAATGGCTATGTTGGAAGCCCTGCTTGCCCCTGTCAACCTGCTTTTCACTAGATCCATTAGCATCCGCTAGTCACAAGTGGCAATGAAGGAACGTTTCAGTCCTTAGCTGTTGTTGCTTGCCCACAAACTCTTCCATTTTGCAGAAGTCAAATTGCTATGACACACCAACTTCATCAGGAAATCTTTCCGTTCCTTGGTCATTTTGGTGGTTGGTTTTGCCGCCGACTCCCCCCTGTCTGGTATTCCAAGTACCCTTCAAAAGTCACCAGTCTTGAAGGAAACCGTGATAGTGCAGCCTTGGTACTCTATTACAATTTTTTGTCTGCGAGAGTCATAGCCGACCACCATGGTTCGAAGAACTGACTCGAAATCTATTATGTTGAAGGTTGGCATTTGAATGGCGTGGTCTACCTCGTCCTTCCTAAGAGAGTTCTTCAGTGCATGGTCCGGAGGGGTTTCATCCCACCAGCTGCGACATTCACTCCTTGTGACACTTTCAAATGTCAAGGTTTCTACCGTCACTTTCTCTTGTTGGTCTCGTTGAATTCTTGGCCATACTTTGGCCTTCTTAGCACTACTGTTGCTTGGTTCTCCTGTCGTTGTCATGGTTGTGTGCTTTGAATTCTGTGTCTTTCCCTTGTCTTTTTCTTGCCCTCGACCGTTATTATAACAGTTCGAAATTTTTGTTCGGCTGGGATCACCTCAACTTGTCCTTATTATATCTTCAACTGCTCCCAAACCCTTGCTGCCGTACAATGTTGTCAAGCTCACACCATACGGACTCCCTTCGGCTAGCTCCGTACGAACTCCCTGCAATCTCGTACGAATGCCTGCAAATTTTTGTCTAACTTTATCTCGCTCTGTACGGAATCTCCCTCCACACTGCTCCGTTCCTCTTCTGGCTTCTTTCAGCCGTACAGGTCCATACGAGACTAACCCTTGCGTGTTTGTTGCCTTTCGTACGGGTCCGTACGAATTCTCCTTCAACTTGCTACTGTCGTCGTACGGAGATCGATGTTGACACCACTCCCCTGATTTCCTGCTGCCGGTGTACGTATTTTTATGTTCGGGTCCGTACGACCAATACCCCGCGTGATCTCTTTCTCGTATGAAAACTCGTACAACAATCGTGGGAGCCTTTTGCCGATGTCGTATGATGCTATTTCCTCCCCTTTGTTGGTGATGCCGTACGGTATTGTCTGAGGTACGAGCCCGTACTGTGGTGTCTCCCCCTGCTTTGCTTGTACAGATTCGTACAGTTTTGCCTTCCTTGCTTGTGCGGGTGTGTACAAACTCTGTTCCTACAATCTTCCTTCTTGCAATCGACTGGATGCTGTGCCAAAACCTCTCCGCCTGTTTTCTGTGCTTAGAATGGCATGATAAAAGCATTTATAAAGTTTCTTTATTTTTAGGTTTAGGGCGTAATGCAACAGTTTTGTATAAAATAATCTTTTTTCCACCACCTTTAATTTTTCTTTAACTAGCTTTATAATAATTGCCCTTTGTTTTAATTTTTTAATAACTCCTAACCCCTTCCTTTTAATTTTCAAGTCATGCCTTGCTTTTTCTAATTTTAGTATTCTCCTTTTAAAATATCTTTTGAATATTTTAACTTGGCAAGGATGTTTAAATTTTATTTCCCGTACCTTTAGGTGGTGATAGTATTGAATTGCTTGCTTCCCCTGACTGCTTGCTTTATTGTTTCCCTGTACCTTGGAGGGTCCCACCTCTTCTCTTTGTGTTTTTACCGTCTTCTTTTGCTTGCCCAACTTAGCTTTATGCGCCACCCGTTTCACTCTGTTACCCAGCTTTACCTTATTGCTAACCTCCTCCTTCAACTTTTTGCTTGGTCCTTTATGCTCATTATTGACATTTCTCGCTTCCTCCATTTTCCTCTTTATCCCAGTAGGATCTTCTTCGGGTCTGTTGACGTGTATTTTGTACACAATCATACACAGAATAAAATACCCAAAGGCATCTTATCCTCTCTTGAGTAAAGCCTTTGATTGCTGAAGATATCGCGAAAAAGGATCAATCAGGATGACTTCAAGGTTCTTGTATGTAGGGTCTCTACGTGTGGATAAGCTCCAGTGGTATGATGTGATTTGCTGGAATCACAAGGGGACTTACATCTGATGATTGAACTTCCGATCTGCTTTGCTGGAACACAGGCTCTTACTGGCTTAGATTTGAAAAAATGGAAAAAGGATGAGGGCGAAGAGAAGATCTAATCCTAATACTAAGAATGTAGGAGCAATGATTTGATTTTTGATGAAACTCTAACTAGGTCTTGTTTTGACATCAATGGACCATCTCCACAAGGCTAGTGCGATCTTCTAAGGGAAGCTTTATGATGTTCAAATCATCACCGCAGGCATAGACACCATCAAGTTGATGCATATCAATGAAGAAGCGACAAATTGAAATTGAGCTTAAGCTGAATGATTCCAGTTGACTACACAAGGCAAGTCTGCAATCAACAAACTGCTAGTAGTATGGATATACGAATTCCACCATTAATCAATCGCATTTCCTCCATTCATCTAATCATCTACCATCTAGGATTGAAGACTCAACAAGAAACCATGCAAATTGCAAGAAACGACACACTTCACCATTACTTCAATGAAAATGGAGTTTGTTTACAATCAATGGCAACAATTTCTTGCCTTGTCCTCCTATTCTACTCTAATTACTATTCTATCAATTTCTAACTACTCTCTATCTAATAACTGCTTTCTATTATTTACAACTCTCTCTAATTGCTAATTACAAAATGAAATGTCAGGGCTTATATAGTGCCCACAATACAATTTGATGGCTTAGATCAATTCAAGATCAATGGCCAAGATTTAACAATGAAAACCCTAATTAGGGTTTGTTACAACCATTACATAACATTTAATGCTTGACCAATGATAAAATTGTATTGCTTGGACACATGTCCCCTCTAGAAAAATCGACCAATGGATAGCCGGGGTAGGTACATCGGAGTTTGTGCCACCTTCCATGAGTTAAGTACATTGAATCTGGACATGCTGAGGTGGACCTCACTGATTGGAGAAATGATGACTAGGACGCCACCTCATTTGACACTTGTAACTTGGCAGATATTCAACTTGATGTTGTTGAGAAGCTTGCTTTAATTAATTCATCTGGAACTATTTACTTCTTCAACGAGCCCTTGTTCTAACTCCTTGTGTCCTTGATGTGCAGGATGATGATGTACCTCGCCTTGGAACGCTGGATTGAAAGAGGTCACCCCTGTCCTGGCTTGATCGTCCCGGCGAAGACCGTCCTTGATCCGACTTGATTTTCCTTGATGAGATCTCCATTTGATGCCTACACAACATTTCAAAATTAGTAACATGATTTTGCAATGAATAGCATAGATTAAATTAATTTTAGGAAACCTCATGATAAGTCCTTGAATTATCATTTCCTAAAAAACGATTGGGCTACTGGAATTCAAAATTTCAACATTCAAAATTTAAGCTATGACGATCAATGTTCAAAATTAAAACAATAAAACCATATCGCCATACCTCACTAGAGAGCTAACACTAGAATGCAAAATGAGGAATTTGCCTAGGCAAAATTAACGTTAGAAGCCTTCAACGTGATCTGCAAGGATAAGGAATGTCCTCTTTATCAATTCGCCACCCTTGGAGTCTTTGATGTATTCTTCAATGTCTTTCGCCTTAATTCAAACTTCACGTTCGCACTCCTTAGATGATGTTTACGCCTTCCTTTGATGAAATTCGCACCTTGAACACCACTCGCACCTCCTCTTGAATTATAATTTCGCACCACCTTGAATACAATTCGCACCTCTCCCTTGTCTTCCTCCAATCGCATGTAAAGATGATTAAACGATGATGTAAAAATGCAATCTTTCACCTCCCTTATAGGCGCTCACCTTCATATTGACCCTAGGCCGACTTTGGTGAATAAGGCAAATTTAAAATAAACTTAAAGGCCGACCCTTGTAAAATGAAACAAATTTTAAATCAAGCGCCCCATTTTTATTTATAATTAATTAATTTAATGCCTATAATTATAAATAAACTCGATTTTTAAAAGGCAAAATTTAATTAATAAAGGCCCATGCGCTAATTTTAAATGCTATTTTAATTGAATTTTTTTTTTGATTTTGTCGATTTTAGCATTTAAAATAAATTCAAAAAATGATTTAACGCCAAGAATTTTAAAAAGGGTGGAAAGATGCAAACCTAATGCTCTGGTCCCTGACTGAGGGACAGGAGCGAAATCTCAATTTGGTCTTGATTCTTGTGCTTTTGACGTTAAAACCTCCATCTCCACATTGAATTTGGCATTTTTGCTGGGAATTTCGAACTTGACTAACTTGATTTGGTGAATGAATGCCCTCTAAGGTGGATATCGCCCTGGTCCCTTGGTGAGGGACAGGAGCGAACTTCCATATCTAGCTCAAATTGGTAACATTTTGTCGTTCACTTCTTTTGTGTCGCCTTCCAAATGACGTTTTAAACCTTTTGCAACTTTGCTTTGACATGATTTTCGAAGGAAAATGAATGATTTAGCTAATATCGCCCTGGTCCCTTGGTGAGGGACAGGAGCGATCTTGGTGTTTCTCCTTAATCTTGCTTGTTCAATCACCAATCTGCATTATATGGCAAGTAATGACGTTGTCCCTTCATTCCACTTTACTTCACTTGGCTTCTACGAGGCATATTTGATGTTTGGAGGATTATCGCCCTGGTCCCTTGGTGAGGGACAGGAGCGATCCTGAAGTTCTAGCCAAAATTTGCTATCTTCCAACCTTTGTTCTTTGTTCATTGCTTCCTAAATGATGTCCTTGATCTTGTGTATCCTTGCCTTGTCATGATTTTGAAGAAAAATGAATGATCTTGTGCAAATCGCCCTGGTCCCTGACTGAGGGACAGGAGCGATATAGGTCCCTTGGTTCAATTGATGACCCTTTGACGTTTGAAACCTTTACATATCGTTTTCTTAAGACACCTTTGATACTTTGCAACTTCGTATAATCCTGACTTGGCATGATTTTTGCATGAATTGGCAATTATGGTGAATATCGCTCTGGTCCCTGCCTGAGGGACAGGAGCAAACTTCAATGTCCTGGGCTCATGCTTGCTTCCATCAACTTGTAATTACTTTCATAATGTAGAATGAGGTCCCTTTGATCCCCTTGGACACTTGATACTTGTTAAACCTTCAAAATCTAGGCCCTTATGAAAATTTTGCTCTGGTCCCTGACTGAGGGACAGGAGCGAACCTAGGTATTTAAGTGCAAATCCTTCGTTTTGGCGGTCCTTGTAACTTTGTTCTTCATCAAGATACCTTAAAACGTCTTCGCCACCTTGTACTTCGTCTTGGAGTGTCTTGAACTTGGGATGAAAGCAAGATAACTAAGATATCGCCCTGGTCCCTGGCTGAGGGACAGGAGCGAATTTGTGCTTGTAGGCTTCATCTCACTTTGCTAACCTCAAAAATTATCTTCAATGGTCTTGTAATGCTCCGTTTCACTCATCCATGCCTTGGAATTTGCTCTTACTTGGCAAGAAATTTGTCTAAGGCAAAGATCGCTCTGGTCCCTGACTGAGGGACAGGAGCGAACTTGGGCATCTGGGTCCCTTGTTGATGTTTCGTAATCTTCAATTTGTCTTCAACGGGTTCAATTCATTGTCTTTGCTTGCCTCAAACCTAAAACTTGCTTGATCTTTGCCTGAATTTTGCCTTATAAGAAATTTCGCTCTGGTCCCTGGGAGAGGGACGGGAGCTACAATGGATTTCGCCCTGGTCCCTGACTGAGGGACAGGAGCGATTTTTGCAATTTGGTCCACTTTCTTCATGTTTGTGCCTTCAAATTATATTCAATTGATAAAATGCATCTCCTTTGATCTCTTCAAATCGTCAAGTTGTTAAAATCCTGCAAGGACAAAGCAATATTTGATTTTGAGCTCCGGTCCTTCACTGAAGGACAGGAGCGATTTTGCTTCCTGAGGCATTTCCGTGTTCGTGAAATTCTTCAATTTATATTCAACGGAAAGATCACGCCTTTCTTTACCACTTCCACTCGAAAAATCATCTTGATCCTGCAGAGACAGTAAGATTTTTGAAAACGAGCTCCAGTCCTTGACTGAGGGACAGGAGCGATTTTGCTCCTACAGGCCAAAATATCATGATTTCACAAGTTTAATCATTTCTCAAGGCAAAAACAAATCATTTCCAATGCTCGGGATCAAATATCAAAAAACTCAAAATTTGGTCAAAATCACTCAATTGGACAAAATTCACAATTTCGTCATTCACACTTAGACAAATTTAGGACTATGCATTCAAAATTCCAATTGAAAATAGACCATTCTGGCGAATTCACTTTATTCAAAATTGCATCCTACGAAAGGAAGCTCAAAAAGCTCTCAAGATTGACTGGATTCTGGCCTGAAAACGTCAAAATGAAAAAACCCTAAGGCTTGACCCTAATCCAGACAACTGACAAACTAAACCAAAACCCTAAAAAGCAAAGCGAAAACGAGCAAAACGAGCAAAAACATGGGTCCCCATTTGCAATGGGGCGATGTGTGAAAACGTCACAACAGGGTCTCACTCTGATCTCCGAGTCATGCAGCCATGCACATACGTGCGGTAGTCTCCTGTAACATTCTTCAAGGCAAAACTTGCCCACATATTCTAGGTCCCATATTTTGTCCACTAATGGTGCTGGTCCCACCCCTTTATAACTTCCATCTATGTACTGACCTCCATACTACTGGTACCATGTCACTTTCTCCCCATCCACCTGTGGTGGGCCCATGGGGTTAGGGATCACCCGGTAGAGTGCATTGGGGCCCGCTTCCTGCTCGCCAGGTTGTAGTGCTATCACAAACAAGGCTTTGACTTTTAGTACCATTTTCAAACATGGTCCCAAGGTTGCACCGTACTCCAAGTCTACCTCCTCCAAGTCGACTGGCTCCTCTTCCTTCTCGGCAAGTTTCGCCTTCCGTTTAGCCTCTGCTTCTTCATCAATGTCGTATGCAATATAGCCTTCGCGGAATCCTCCGTATGGAGCTCTCTTCCTCTAGTGCCCCGTGATCCTTATCCATACCGCCGAATCACCGAAGTAGGCATTAGTAAGGTGCTTGTGAATTCTGGGTACTGCAATGCCTTCAAATTGTTTGGGCATGAGTCTTTCTTCTATGAATGTGAGCGGCTTAGCCCAATTTTCATCATGCCTGTAGGGTTTTGCAGCGACCACAAGATCTTCCTCTACTTCCTTCTACCAATGGTCCAATCTCCCTTTGTGGCATATCCCAACATGTTGATTGATAGGACTGGTTTATCACGTTCTCGATACAGTTTCAGCTTCGAGCCGTTTACAAGGTCGTGAATTGGATTATCATCCAGGGTGGAAAGTTTAATTGCTCTATTCTTCCCCACTTCCTTGATCTTATAGGGCCCCAACCAACGAACTTTGAAATTCCCAGGACGAAGTTCGTTGCGGCCGTTATACTTGAGGACCACCTGTCCGGGACGAAAGTTTGTTTGTCGGAGATGTTTGTCGTGCCAGTACTTTCGCCGACGTTGGGCCACTTCCGTCGCCCATTGTGCCATCATCCGACGTTCATCTTACTTGGTGAGGTTCACAAGACGGGCCTTCAGACTCTCCTCATCTCCAAGTCAGTTGTCTACGGCAATCCGTAGGCTCGGTACGATATATTTTGTTGGTACCACCGCTTCTTGGCCGTACACGAGCTGGAACGGTGTATGGCCCGTCGTTACCTTGTACGTGGTATGATGCGCCCATAATACCGTTGGCAGACGTTCCTCCCAATCCTCCCGTTCCACTCCACAGGATTTGTAGATGATAGACACCAATACCTCATTGGTAGCTTCTGCCTGGCCATTTGCCATTGGGTAGTACAGGCTTGAGAGGTTTTGGAAGATTTTAAACTCGACCGTCATTGTCCAGATGACTTGGTTAACAAAGTGAACCCCTCTATCACTTGTGATTTGAATTGGAATCCGAACCTGGTCACAATCTGTTCGTACAAGAACCTCGCTGTACTTATGGCAGTGTTGTCTAGCAGAGCTCTAGCCTCGGCCCACTTTGTCGGGTACTCCGTGGCTACCACAATGTACCAGCATCTATGCATATTGCTCACCTTGAGAGGCCCTACAAAATCCAATCCCCATCTTTCAAACAGTTCCTGCGGTTGGGAGGGAAATAGGGGCATGAAGTCCCGTTTAAGAGGCTTCCCCGCATGCTAGCATGTGTCACATCCAACCACCCATTCGCGCGCATGAGTGTGCAAGGTCAACCACCACAGTCCTGCCAACAATACCTTACATGCGGTAGCATCAGGCCCCATGTGGCCCCCGATCAATCCGTCATGAGCTTCCTTCACTTGACCTGGAATTTCTTCTTGCATCACACATCTTCGATGGATTTGGTCTGGTCCTATCTTGTATAGTAGGCCATAGATTAGTTGAAAGGTTTTACTTTTCAGTGCCAGCTTATGTCGTTCCCCTGGTGGCATGTCCCGTGGAAACGTCGAGGTGGATAGGTACTCGCCAATGCTCTTGTACCAAGGAGGTAGTATGGCTATTTGGAACAAGTGGGCATCCGGAAAATCCTCATTTATTCCTTCCGCAGGCTCTCTGGATTTGATTCTTGATAGTTGGTCCGCTATGACATGACTCGTCCAAGGCCGTACGACGATTGTAAAGGTGAATTCTTGGAGTAGTAGCAATCATCGACTTACCCGTCCTTGGATTATTGGTTTGTTCACCAGGTACATCAGGGCTTGATGGTCTACGTAAAAGGTGAATGGTGTCGCCAAGAGGTAGTGGCGGAACTTCTGCACTTAGTACACCATCCCAAGTGCCTTCCTCTTTGTCGTACTATAGTTCCGTTCTGCCTTGGAGAGCAGACGGCTAGCGGAATAAAATAGGGTGGTCCAGCCCCTGTACACCTACTTGTGCCAGAGTGGCACCGGCGACAAAGTTGGAGGCGTCCACGTGGACATAGAACTCCTTGTCCTAATCAGGGTACGCCAAGATTGGTGCACTCACCAATCGGGATTTTAATTCCTTGAATGCTTCCTCCTGTTCTGCTCCCCATGTGAATGGTTTACCTTTTCTTGTCAACTTGTCCAGAGGGCTTGACACCGTGCAAAACTTTTAATAAATCTTCTATAATAGCCGACATGTCCCAGGAAGGATTTTACCCCCGTGACATCCGCGGGACTCTCCATGTTTACAATTACCCCTACCTTGTTGGGGTTCGTCTTCAACCCTTCCTTGCACACAATGTGCCCCAATAGCTTACCCTGCGGTACAATGAATCGGTACTTCTTGGGGTTGAGGGCTAGTCGAGCCTGCCTACATCTCTCCATGCACTCCCCGAGTGCGTTCAAATGGGTTTCCTGCTTGCTGTAGATAGACCAATCATCCAAGAATACCTTAAAGCTTCCAACCGACATCCTGTCAAAGATGTGCAATATGATCCGTTGGAAGGTGGCCGGGGCATTACACAGTTTGAACAACATGCGATTGTATGCATACACTCCATCCTCCACTATAAATGTTGTTTTCAGCTTATCTTCTTCGACAATGCTGATCTGGTTATATCCAGAAAATCCGTCTAGGAACGAGTAAATCTCGTGGCCCGCTACCTCCTCCAAACTGCTATCAGTGAATGTAATTGGGAACGGGTCCTGGATAGTCACAACATTCAAGCATCAAAAGTCCACACATATCCTGATTTGTTTTGCTTCCTTCTTTAGAGAGATGACAATTGGCGATACCCAGTCGCTGGTTTCTACCTTAAAGATGATTCTGACCTCCAACATCTCTTCAATTTCTTCATTCACCTTTGCTGCATAGTTCTTATTCATTCTGTACGACCTCCTTCGTATGGGTTGGGCACCCAGTACAAGAGGTATTCTATGTACTCACAATTCTAGGGGTATCCCTTTCAGGTCCTTGTACGTCCACGTGAACACATCCTTGTATTCCAGGAAAATTTTAAATGTCGTCTCTTTCAACACGGGGTTCCAATTGTCCTCGACTAGGATTACCTTCGGATCGGTTGTTCCCCAAATTCACTTTCTTCACGTTGGACTCCTCATACTTGATGACTTTGTCTTGTTCGAACCGGTGCGCGGGTGTATCATCCACCCGTGCTACACCCTCACGGTACTCCCCGTACTTTGGGGGAAAAGTTGCATCTTTCGTACTTGCACTTGATTCCCCGATTTGCAACATGTGGCAATCGGGGTGGAATACTTCATAGTCTTCCATCTGCCAATGGAAGAGCCCGGTGAGGGAACTTGTTTCATCCTCTGAGCATCCTTTTCCTGCCATTCTCTGAGCCCCATTCCCAGTTATGCGAGTCATCTGAGTTTGAATCGGACGATGCCAATTCCTCACTTACGACTTGATTCCTCAGGTCGATCACGTACTTCCGGCCTTCACTCTCAATGGAGAGCGTGTTTTTCTTCCAATTATGGTTCACCTTTGCCATAATCAGCCAACCCCTCCCTAGAAGGGCGTCATAGGCCTTTTTCTCCAACGGTATGACCACGAAGTCAAGGAAGAAGTGAAAAATAAATTGAATGAATGATTCAATAATCGGATAATCTATTCAACAATATACAAGCGTAGATAAAGAGATTACAAGGACGACGTTCTAAATTAAGAACAAGTTGTTTAAAGTGAACTAAATGCTAAATAAAGCTTAAAAGCTAATTAACTAAAAAGAAAAAGCTAAATGCTAAATAAAGCTTAAAAGCTAATTAAGTAAAAAGCTAAATGACCATTAAACAAGGAACTAAATATAGGTGACTAAAATATAATTAAACATTCTAATAAGAAGTTTTGGGTACCGACAACAACTTTTTGTGCCATGAGTGTCCTAGGGGCTTGATTCCATGCTGGTTGGCACCAACCAGGTGGAATGTTGGTGGCCAGAGAGTTGGCTTGCCTAGACCCCTCCATGTCTCCTCCGGTAACACGTTCACTCCAAAGCTGCCGTCAACAATGGTGTTCGTCAATTTCTGTCCCATTATCTCCATCTCGACCACGACCGACTTCCGATCAATGCTTACGGTAAGCAGGGTGGCGTTTGTAGCAGATGTACCAGGTAATTCTATTGCCGCCATGGGGTGTGTGCTAGATGGTTTTGCTGTCGTCCGACGGTGTTCCTGGTTGGCAATTTTGTCACTGACTATATTTGTAAGAGCCATCTTCAATTGTGGCATTGTCTGCAGATGGTCAGACACCCGTACGGGTATGGTAGTTTGCAACATCTGTTTAATGACAGTTTTCTCGGACTCTGACCGGAGTGGGGTACTAGCAGTATTGTGTGAGGCCATTCGTTCTCCCGCCATTGCCCGTTCCACATCAGCCTTAGCTTCCCGGAGTCTCTCCTTCTCTGTACGGGGATTGGGGTACGCTGCCTTCTTACTCTGCAATCTTGTGATTGCTAGCAACTCCTCGTCTGGCTCCTTCACGTCCAACATATTTACTCCCTTCTGTTTTGGGCAGTCAGTGTGTTCATGGTTTCCGAGACCACACCATTTGCACAACAAGCCTCCACCATTGTTCCTGCTTTGACATTCCCGAGCAAAGTGGCCCCACTCATTGCATTTCCGACATTGGATCATGGGCCGCCCCTTTGCATCATACTGAATTTTGCTCCTTGGCATGTTATTATTGGAACGGTTGTTCCTGCGCCGATTATTGCGGTATCCTCCTGGTGAAGCTTCTGAGTTTGCTGATTGTTTAGGTGGTGTGGCTGGTGGTGCAACTTGCTCACCTTGAGTGTAGAGGAGCACTTGTGTGCTCTGTGTTTTTAAATTATACTGGCATTCCTTAGTGGAATGCCCCAGTACTTGATAGATTTCACAAAAAGCTTTCCTCGAACATGTTCCCTGCGTATGCCCTTCTGCCTTGCAGTCAGTGCACCAAAGTTCTTTGCCGTTTGTGCCACTTTCCTTATCAGCCTTCAACTCCTCCATCATCCGCAACATGTCCTTGCGGAGAGCTTGTACGGTTTTTGACTCGCCATCGCTACTCCTGTCCGTACTGTCATCATCACTTGCCCTCTGTTTCCTCTTCAATGTTTTACTCTCGCTTTCAATATCCATCGCTCTGTCATAAGCCTCATCATATGACGGCAAAGGGACTACCTTCATCTTCCACCTAAGGGACGGTACCAACCCCTTGACAAACCATCTTTTCTTTAGCCCATCCGCTGGCTGGTTCTCCATTTTGTTCAATAGTTCCTTCAACTTTCGGTTATAAGCCCAGACACTTTCACTTTTTCCCTATTTGGTATTTTAAATCTCAGCCACAATTTCATTGTCGTCACGCAGGAGTTTGAATTCCTCCTGGAAGGCCCTCTTCGAATTGTTCCATGATGTTTTATGCTGGGCATCAAGGTCCGTGTACCAGCCGATTGTTATCCCTCGAAGGGTGGCCGGGAACACCTTCAACCAGTAATCCTGGCCATTCGCTTCCCAGATGGTTATGCATGTCTTGCAGTGCCGTACGGAGTCCTCCGACCCGTCTCCCATGAATCTTGGAAGCTTCTGTTTCTTTGGGGTACTCTGGTTGTGTGCCATTGCCTTCGCTTGGAGGGTTTTATGTGCCGCCTGGAAGGTATTATATGCCGCGTGAAAGGTACCGCACGCATTCGACTGGATCGGACCGTAATGCTCAGTGCATGATCTTTCTACGCGTCCACCCGCTTCCTCTGCGCCTTGGTCACCTTCCCTCCTATAATCCCTTCTTCCCGGGGATTTTGGTTATGGCCCTCCTATTTTTTATTCTTCCACAATAGACAAATCTCCAATTCGGTACAAGTTATTCTCAAAAAGTTCAGCGACCTCACTCTACAGGTCTCGTACAACCTCTTTGTCGCGGTCAAATTGCTCTGATGGATTGCTCTCAGACTGAGTTCCGGATTCTTCACTCGACGTCAAGTGAGCAGGCGGGTTGGCGAGATCCTCCTCCACTACATCCAGCAGTGGGAGGTTCTTGGCAACCCCTACCAACTCGTTCCACGTACACGGTTTCTGTCTCTCTCGACTACGGCTCCGACTCATTCTCCGACTCTTGCTTCACCTTTCCGGACTTTGCGGGCGTTCAACAATCTACCACATTCGACGTCTTTGCTCGTTTTGTTCTCTAATACGTAGGGATCTCCGTACCGACCCCTTGCCTACTTCTCCATTGGTACCACGCTGTCGGTCTTTGTTGGGACGTAGGGGCATTAATTGCTAGGGGTACGACGTCTGCTCGTATCCCTCTCTTCCTCTTCCCTACGACTCCTTTCTTCGTATTGCTGTAGGATTTGCTGCCGATGACGTTCACGACTGATTTCTTCCCTCTATTCTTGCCGTTCAATGAGGTTTCGTGCCAACAGTCTAGGAAGGCTCCCAAGAAGATCAAACACGACAAAATTTACTGTGAGTTCCTCACGTATTGTGCCCTCAGGGACCGCTCTCTCCCGAGCTTCCCTCTGCACGTACTGAGTGATGGAAACGTCCCACAGTTCCACCAAGTCCTCCGTCAATTGATCCTCCCTTACTTTCGCTTGCGTGGCCTCTTTGTGTGTATCAGCTTCAGTGACTATCAACGTCTGTTGGAATGGTCGGCCCATTAGTGGTTACCGCCTGCCGCCATATTGATCTCCGGAATTCGAATCGGCAACAGCGCCAAAATGTTTACCCCCTATAGTGAATTGTTCAAGTTCATGGAATAAACAGTTAATGCACACAGAACATATAACCAGCAACTACAATTATATTTAGAACATTAATATGGCAAAAAAATGTTTCTTTTATTGCATTCCAGAAGCTAGTACAACAACAACATTGTCATGGTTCCCTTACATTGGACTATATAAGACACCCAGCGGTTGGCGGAGTGCCAACCGTCACAACTGCTGACTAACACCTACAGGAATCAACGGCTGTCTTATTACACAAAACATAACTTAGCAAAACTATAAGTATTAGCCTAATTGCCGCCTAACAAAGTCAATGGCATAATTGGCAAGAAAATCAATAGCTCCATTCATTTCCTTGTAACAATGATTCACCAAGAAGGAATTAAATGTTTTCAAAAGGGGCCAAGGGGATGTATAATAAATTGATTAATATATAATATAGTTAATATATTCAATACTATTAATATATTATATAATTATTGAATATATAATTAATAAACGAATAAGCATTATTCATCCATGGTTTACTATGGTACTCTCAAATCCTTTGCCTACCTCTGCGTAGTCTCACTTAGGCGCACCAATTGGTCTATTATTCCCTTTAGCATTTGCAAAAGGAATTGATATCTCCAACATGCATTCTAGATCCAAATTTGGGACTTTTGATGGTGGCATTCACACCTATAGGATTTATATGTGAGCTGATTGCAAGTATTCATTTACTCTAAAATGTGAAGTTCTTTTAGGGTTTCTTCAATTAAGATCTTGGGCTCAACTTCTAATCCTCACTCTTTCCTTGTAAAGGTAGACATAGCTGCATCTCCAGGTGCCTTGGTCTCTTTGCACTTGTTCTTTAAACAAGATTTCATGGCTATCTAGGACGACTCCTCTATGAAGGGCATCAAAATGCTAGCAATGGCTTATTAAATTTTAAATGGACATTGTGTTGTTGATTACACGAATGTGCGTCTTAAATCCATGGGCCCTCCCTTGATTCAGACTGTTAATCCTCCCATTGACAACCTTAGTAAAGAAACTCTACAGGACCAAGGAGTGCATAGGGAACATATGTTGATTTGTCACTTCCACAATTGGTGGCCAAATCTAGTGGAGCTTAATAGGTGGATCCTTAGAACTAGTAGCCCATCTTACAAAGTGAAATCTGCATTGGTCTATGTGGTAAAGGATTCTTCCTTGTGATTTGTGGTTGCTTGAATTGTAGTAGGCTTTTCCAAACCTTTTCTTTCAGAAATCGGTATCAAGGCTGAGAACAATATTTGGAACCACTTGCTGGATCATGATAGATTAGAATTCAAGTGCAGGCAATGTTATATTACAAGTTACAATGTGGATAAGAGTCTGAAAGCTTAAGAAAAAAGGCAAAAACCAAAATGCATTCAACTTGGTGGAAAGGTGCAAATCTGAGTCATCAATAAATTTTTCTTGTTTAAAGAGAAGGTGTTGAGGAAGTGACTGTATTGAGCTCTGTTCTGCCAATTGCCTCTCAAAGAGGTGTGACTCCTGAAAGAGCTGAGCCTTCCCCTCCTTGAATTTTAAAATTGAAAGACCAAATCAAGGAGAATTTATTAGAGGTGGCTCCTTCACAAGGCCATATTCCTATAACTGATGATCCTTCAAAGGAAAGCACAAACCAGTGGACAATAGTCGAGTGGAAGGAGGCTCTAAGCAAAGTAGGAAAAGAAAATGCATGATAACTTTGTATTCCCATGACAAGATGGGACAATAGGGCCCTTAGGCATTTGATTTTTGTGAGTATTATTTGTCGATGTTTTTTGGTAGGGCAGCTTTTACTACTAATTTCTTTCCACATCGTGTGGGTTGAGTTTTGTTGTTACTTTTTTGCACCCCTATTCATAGGATTGTTGCATGAACCTATTTTTATTTTAAGGTCATGGCCCTAAAGGCCACACTTCACTGAAAAAAAAAAGGAAAAAAGAGCGCACGCACACACGCACACACACAGTAATAGTATAAATTATAGTAAACTATTTTTTTTAAGTTATATTTAAAAAAAGACTGAATGAAGAGGATAGTGCAAAGGTTAAGAGGAGCGGTTGCATAATACATAGCATGGGGGCTTAAGGAGATGGCTGCACAGTTGAAGTGAAATATTGTCATTCTTTTTATTTATTTTCTTCTTTGCTTTAGTCTTGTTATTATTTACACATAATTAAATTATTTCAATTTGTTTTAGAATTGATAAATATAAAAACTGTGCAAATTTCAGCTAATTTTAGCCTTTGCACATGATTAGATAATATAATTTTTTTGGAATTAATAATTACAAAAGTATGCAAATATTTTTAATTTGTGGTTAATGCAAAAATTGTAATTTATAGAAAAGGTGGAAAAAGAGTGGAATTTTCACCATAATAGAAAAAGCAAAACTAAGAGTAGAAGAATTAAAATAAGGAAAGTTGATTTATTATTCAAGACTTTCAGTGTTGTGCAAGTTTCCATGTTGCTTTTGGAAAACAATTTTTTTTTAGTGTCGTGCAGAATCTGCAGATTGTAAAAGGATCTTTTGGAATGATAGGCTTTATAGAGAGTTTCATAAAAGCTCTTTCCAAGAGAAGAATTTTATTGATGTGTTCTACAATACAATTCTTGTAAGTTGTTCAAAGTGTGCAAACCTGTGTGATTGGTGATCTTGTTCTGATAGATGCATTTTTGCTATTCGGACTGTGTAATACACCTTTGTATTCAACCTTGTGTTGTAGCCCCGTGTAGGATTTTACAAGTTATAGAAAAATAATTGATAAATTTAGGCTTTTGTAAGATTTTACTGGTGGTGGAAAAATAATTGATTAATTCAGGCCTGTGCAGCTTTGTAGCATGAGTTGTTTAATGTTTGTTATAGCCCAAGTCTTGTGCAAAAACCCAAAAATATTGCAATGAATGTTTTCTTTTTGTGTTATTGCAAACACCCATATCAAAGTTTGGGAATATTTTAAGTGTTGTACATAATTTTATTTGATTTTTGCATAATGTAGCTGTCTCTTTCAACTCATCGGGAATTACATCATTTCTAGTGATCTTTTGATACATTGTCAGTAGAAATTGTCATTTTTCATTGGGCAAGTCACAAACAAACTCTCATATAGAAAGAGATAACTATTTGAAACACTAACATGTCACAAGATTCTGTAGCCATTTTTGGAAAGCACTTTTGTCAATGATGGACATAAAGGTAATGAAGTCTATTGCATCCCATCATTGAATTGATGGATAGATTGAAGGGTGGTCACACATCTACTCAGAAGCACTGCACTTGAAATGAGAGTCTCACTTTCATTCAACATATAGGTACAGCAGAGCTTTGCACATCTCTACTCAACACAACCCTTTTTAGGTTTCCTTGGATTTCAAACTGGCACGCAGTGCTGTTCACCAATGTTGATTGTTGAAAGTTTGCTTACAGGAGTTCTTAGTAATACCTTGTGTTGTTGAGTTTATAACTACACAAACAAAAGCCCAAGTGAATTGAGACTTCTTGCACTACAAGGAAGACATTTTGTGGCTGCTTTGTTTATTTGAAGAAATTTGGATTTGTTACCATTAATTGAGAATCTACCGAGTTAGGATATCTAAGTTGAGCAATAACTCAACCAAATTTAGTACTATTTTTCAGAAGGAAATTGAGAGATGTCACATGGTAGGTAGTATTATAGTAAATATTTATCAGTTCAAGGATGGCCAAACAACAATCTGAAAATTTTTACATTCAGATTCAACCGCAAAACCATATATTGTGATGGAAGTTCCATTCTAAGTTGCGTACCTTTTGGTAGGCAACTCTAAATTAAGTTCAAACATTGGGAAAATATGATCAAGAGGTTCCCATGATGCATCATTTGACATGATGCTAGTAAAATGATGGAGGCTGTCTTGTGAATTGTGAAGTTAGGAGCTTTGATTCTACAAACTTAGCAAAAAGGGTAAGTACTAAAGATGAAGAAAAGCAAGATGGCTTTTATCAAGAGTACCTAGATAAAGTGGACCTAGAACTTGAGGTAATCTATAAAGCTATTAAGTATGATATATGCTAGGGTGAGCAAGAGCATCACCAATTCAAACAAAAGAAGAGGTAGACATGATATTTAATGATCCTGCCAACTATCTTGACTAAAATGAAGGGGATAAAGAAGACATCTGTGTGATAACAGATCTAGAGGAAGCAAAAGAAAAGCTGGACAAAGTAATTGCTGAGCAAGTCAATCATCTTCAACAAGGAGATGGTTAAGAGTCAAGACATCCAAAAGGTGATACATCGATGCATTCCATGTTGGAAAGGTGTGTTGTACACCTTGTGTAATAACATTAAATATTGGCATATATTTTTGGGCTTTATGGAATGGGATATCACACTTGGTTGTTAGATTGATTTTTCTTATTGCGGTGGTAAGATGTTGTAATTGCAAACATGTTGGGGGCTCACAAAAGGGATAAAGGCTCAGAAATTGAAAGATCATACTTGGGCATTTGGGTCAAATAGGTCAAGGAGAACCACCTGAGAGGCCTTGGGAATACAGAATGAATATTCAGAATGTGAAGAGTAATACTTGTGGTGCTTGCATGAGGTGAACACATGGCTTTTTGGCTTATGGTTTTGACTTTTGAGAAACCTTTGTTGATTACTTGTGTTTGTCATGCTTATATAGAGTCGGTGGGTAATTGCTTTAGTGTGTGCATTTGTGTAGTCATGGATAGATGGTCCATTGAAAGATAGTTTATTCATGCAGCCCAAACACAGATAAGAAAATGCTGGCGACAGCGCACAACAAAAATAGATAGAAGATAAACTAGATGTCATAACTTAGTGATAGTATAATCAAATGAAAAACTTAGTCAAAACATACATGCCACAATGAAGTGTGCAGTGACTTAAGTTCAATAATAAGAATGCTTGTTGCAATCTAACATTCCTGTGAGCTGTGTGCCCATTACACCAATGTGGAATCTAAAGTTCCCAATTCAGACTATCTCCTCTTTTCACCTTCTTTTCCAAAGAAATTAATTGCTTTCCTATATCGCCAACCAAATGGTTGTGAAGCTTAATTTCGTTTTCTAGACCAAGTTGAAGTATTTTAGTCTAGCTTGCCGGTTCGGGTTCGAAGAAACGGTACGCCGGTATGGCAAAATTTTGAAAAGGGGTTTGGGTTCGTTTGGGTTCATTAGTAAAAAACATGTAAATTTTTTTATATATATATATTTTAATATTTGTGCAGCCTATAAGCATGAATTAAGATTAGCATGTCACATAGCATCATATAAACAACAAAACAAACATAAACTTGTAATCATAACATCATGATCATACCATAATAGCATCATATACATCAAGTTTAATACCAAAATGACAAAATATTCAAGTATCATTGTTTCAACTTTCAACAATATAAAGTTTAATCATCAAATGGATCAGCTAATTCCTCCTCCTCCTCATCATTGACATTGACATTAGATGAGCCAATGCCACTTGCACTTGCACTATAAGTTTGCTCGCTCTCTGAGTCACAAAGTGTCAATGCGAGAAGTTGAGAAGCGGGAGCATCCAAATCAGTATGCTCTGGCTCTATATCCCACATCTTCGTTTCCCCTTGTGTGTAGTCACGTTGTTTGTATGAAAGAAGACGTAGGTTGGAATGCACATATACTAAATTCTCCGCTATTTTTGATAGCAACCTATTGTGCTTTACTGAGTGGATGAAAGAGTATGTGCTCCAATTTCTTTCTGAAGCAGATGAACTAGCAACCTATGAAGACAAAGTAAACTATAAATAAACTTGTGATAAATTTTAATTAATTAAACTTGTGATAAAACTTTTGCAGTGAGGGGTTGTAGGTGTTGGAAGCATGCACCATGGAAGTACCACCAGCTATGAGCATCCTTCTTGGATCTATGACGAAGTGCATCAACACTTAGACCATTCCCATTTGCGAATTCTATGAACTCATTTGTAACATTATCTCGCAAATCATCATCAGGATATAGTCTAAGAAATGCTGCCTTGTACCCATCAGATACTTCTAGAACTCACCATGGTGGAATCCTTCCTGGTTTATCAAGAAACTAATTGCTATAGTACTTTGGTGTCAAGGCATAGGCAAGAAGATGCAAAGGAGTGGTCATCTTATTCCACCTTTCTACAATAATTGCTTTCACCTCTTTGAAGAATTTCTCCTCAGGGTCATTCTCTTTTGCATTTATAGTGAACTTTATTTTTTCAAGCATTGAGTCAATGCCATCATAAATCTCACCAATGCAAGGCCTATCCATGTCGGTATAGCGAATCATACTCATAATGGGCTCAGTGATACTCAGGAGATATGTAACAAGATCCCACCATTTCTCATTCAATATTCTCTCCCTAATTTTTTCTGCCCTCTTACTGCTACTCTGCTTCCATACGGTCCAATTGTTGCTGATCACCATATTGCATAGTGCCACTCTAACTTTCACAAGTCATCTTAAGATGATTGTGTTTGATGCAAAACGGGTCTCAGCAACCTATAACACAAATTAATGCCAAAATGATTAAAAAGTAAAGCCAAACATTAAATAAGAATACATAATATAGCTTACACAATGATATTATGAACATTGAAATTAAAAAAACCAGAAAATGTAAAATTAAATTACTATTTCACTTACCTTCAATAGCTCCAAATTCGAAAAGGATCTAAAAATCCCTTGAGACATGTGATGGTTTGTGATGAACATCTGGATGTCCTCAGCCTCTGCATACACATCTCTGATCCATTTTATTTTAGTACCAATCCTTTGTAGCATAAGATTGAGTGAATGGACCGCACAAGGTGTCCAAAAGATGTGATCATAGCATTCCTCAACCAACAAACCAACATCTCTACAATTTCTTGCATTGTCCGTTATGACTTGGACAACATTGCGGGGTCCCACTGACTCAATGGTGGAGATGAGAGTTTCTGCAATAAATTGGCCATCTTTTACTTGGCCCTCACAATCCACAACTTTAAAAAACATTGCCCCTTTAGGGGACACCACTATGACATTGATCAAGGGACGATTTTTAGCATCTTTCCACCCATTTGAAACAATTGTTACACCTGTCTCAGCGCATGAATCCCTTATGGGTTTCAATGCATCTTCAACCCTCTTCACCTCTTTGTCCAATAATGTTCCACGTACCTTCTGATAACCTGGGCCCTTATACCCTCTTGGAGCTTCATTAACACTTTTTATCATTTGCTTCCAATATGGGGAGCGAACAACATTGAAAGCCAACCCATTTGCACAAATGCACCTTTCTACGTCTTGGTCAGCAATGTCTCTACTCTCATTTTGAAATGCGGTTTCTAAAGGCCCCTTTGTTCTTTTGCATGTCAAGGGTGGTTCACTTTCAGGTTCATTTGTGAAAAAGAAGGGGTGGTCTTATACTACAACATCAGGATTAGATGGGGCTTGCATTCCACTTGTTTTCTTTGGTGAGGTTTGATTCAATCTACGGGCTTCTCTCTCTTCTGCCTCCTCATGCTCCCTAATATATTTCATCACTGTCTCATCTGGTATAGGTTTACCATCTTTTGCAGGGCATTTTTTGATGCCTCTTCCTTTTATTCCACAGAAATGGCCTACCACCCGATAATATGAACTATTACGCTCAATACCACACCCTTGGTATCTCCAACGAAATCCCCCACCTCCTGGAAGTGGTTTTAAAATGTCTACATACTTCCATAAGGGAGAATTTGGATCATTTCTTTGTTTTGTAATTGTTTGTTCATTGCCAATGGAGGAAGAGGTAGATGCCATTCTAGTTCCTATGGCAAGAAATAACATAAACATATTCAAAAACAAAAACAAAATAATGAAAAACAATTAATGTTTCATGTTTGACAATTTGTGAAACAAAAATAGTTGGAAAAAAATGTTACAAAAACCTACCTCTTGTAGCCAATGGGAGCTTGCAAATGTATGGAAATGATGCTGCAACACTTGTTGAAGCTTCAAAAATCAGTCTTCAACTCCTCCTATTTGATCTTGGAAGCCAAACTTTGTTCACCCTTTCTACAACCTGCTGTCAAAAAACTTATGTTTGCAACACAAATGAGGAGAAATGAGCCAAGATTATGTTTTAGAAGTCACTTTTAGGGTATAAAATTCACTTTGTACATGGCGGATTCGATTTTTTTTTTAAATTTTGCATAAAATATGGCTTTTTGGGCCGCTAAGCCACTCAAGTTCGACTTGAGTCTGCCTAGGTTTGACCTGGTTCGATCTTGGTCCGCCCGGGTTCGAGCCAGGTTGAACCCCCACTGAGAAATTCAAACCCTGGTCAAACCAAGGCCGGACTAGATCCGAACCAAGGACCCGGACAGTACCGGACCCAAACCAGGGGTGTCTAGGGGCGAACCCGATAAGCTAGATTTAATTAGTGGTGTGAAATCCAAAGGGCAAGTTAAATGTTGCAACTTGCTGATCCAAAGGGCCCGTAGGTTGAATGATGTGTGTTGTGGGATCCATATGGTAGAATTCAATGCTATCTAGGCCATGAGCCCCTTTGAGACACTTGAGCTTAAAAATATTATCAAATATTACCACAAAGCTTGGATTCTTGGGGCATTGAGTTTTTGATTTGGAACTTTGAATGCTTGAAATGGTAATTGGCTAGGAAAATGCTTTTGTAGTGCTAGATATTAGCTACAATGAGAGACTAACAATTGGAAAATAGCTAGAAACTTGTAAAACACAACGTAATGCAAAATAAAATATTTTGGGTGATGCCGGATTGCTTGACCCATGAGATGCTCTTACATCAGGCATCCCAAGTAACAAAATTTTGAGTATGGTGCTCAAAGTGAAGGAAGTGAGGGAAGTTGCTATGGCTAACCTAATTGACCTACTCCTCTAAAAAGCTATGTATCATGCTCAAGTTACCATTTTTCCATTAGATTAGGTATTCCTTCTTGGTTATACTCAAATGCTCACTCAAAATTTGCTCAATTTAATTAGGAACTTGCCACTTTCAAATTGGCTCCCACAATGAGGTCATTCTTCTCCACCTCTTCAACTCCATCTTAATTCAATAGATCAACGATCAACAACATTGAACACTAGTGAGATGTCTAAACCTTTTGGTAGTTTAATCTCATAAGCATTCTCAAAATTTTGCATAACATTCTACATGGCCAATATCCTTGGGCTTCAACTTATTTTAGGTTCACCGAGGGAATCTATCCTTCTTGAAGTATGCCATATCCAATTTCCCCGTTGAGTAAGTCTTTTCTCTTTTGTGCTCGTATACACTTGCCTCATATTGCAGTGGTGCTCCTCTCCAACTATTTCTTCACTTGTGCATGCACCTCCTATATGCGTTGTACCCATTCATTTGCATCTATGTTGATGTGCTTTGCTTCATGTATCTCCAACAAATTTGTCACACCTTTGGGGATGTTCCGTAAATAATTTGAAAAGGGGTCTTGTTGGTAGATCAATTCACTGTGTTGGATGCAAATTCAATTTGTGCCAACAAAATATCCCACTATGCCAATTTGTTTCCTGCCAAAATTCTTAGGAGTTTCCTAGACTCCTATTATCAACCTTTGTTGGACCATTTGATTGTGGATGGTATGTAGAACCATAGTTCATTTGTGTGCTTAGCCCTTTCCACAATGTGTGCCAAAAATGGATCAAGAACTTAATACCCGTATTTGAGATGATACTTTGTGACAGCCAATGTATCTTCACAACTTTCTTGAAGAATAAGTCTACAATTGTGTAAGCATAATTTCTCTTTTGGCAAGGAATGAGTTGTCTTTTTTGAAAACCTGCCAACCACTACAAAGATTGAATCATTACCTCTTTGAGTTTGTGGCAGTCCAAGGACAAAGTCCATAGAAAGTTCCTCCCAAGCTTTCTTTAGAATAGGTAACTACTTATACAAATGGCTATTCTTGGTAATACCTTTTGCATCCTGGCAAGTCTTGCATCTTTCAACAAAGCCAAAAATACCGTTCCTCCAACATGGCCAAAATCTTACCCACATTGAAATGTCCTTCCAGCACTCCACTATTTATTTCCCTAACAATATTCTCTCATTGAATTCTGTGGTATACACACTTACCTTATTCTAAACAAATACCCTTATTGCATAAAGTAATCCTAGAAAAAACCCTTACCTCTAATCTAGGGCTCTACACAACTCTTCCATGTCTCCACAAATTCCAGATCTGTGGCATATAGACCCTTCTCCATCTCCATCCCAACACTAGTTCTATTGTCATGGTAGTCAATAGTGCATGCCTCCTGCTCAAGGCACCCACCACCTTATTAGTTACACCAGATTTGTGCCTGAGAACAAAATAAAACCCCGACAAATACTCTACCCATTTAATATGTTTTTAATTCAACTTCACTTGGCTATTAATAAATCTCAATGCCAAATAATGTCTCTACTTCCACAATGCTTGATCAATGGCATAATTTATTTATCATAAACTAAATGCTTCTGTTTATCTTCATTCAACTTCTAAGTAATTTATGCAAAATTTATCTTCTTGGCTCAGGAAATCACCAAAGCCTTAGTGTTAGCATCGCAATTTACTTGAAAATCTTTCTCAAAATTTGGAAGCACCAATATTTGGGTCTCTGTCACTTTCTTCTTTAGTAAGTCAAAACTCTTGCCTGCAGTAACTATCCACTCAAATCCACCTTTTTGCATGCAATGCGTTAGTCATGCACAAATCATGCTAAAGTTCTTGATGGAATTTTGGTTAAAGCTTGCCAATTCATAAAAACTTCCAACCTTTATGACATTCTATAGCATTAGCCACTCAATTGGCTCCACTTTCTTTGGATCCATCCGTATACCATCTTGGGATATCACAAATGCCAATTCTACTAGCTCCTTTTGCATAAAATTACACTTTAGGTTTATACACAACTTCTCCTTCGTCAATAATGCTAAAACTTGCGGCAATCGTTCAAGATTCTCCTCTCTCGTCCTTCTAAACACCAAAATATTATCTAAATAAGTAGCAGCAAACTTACCTAAGAAAGGTTTCATAACTTCATTCATTGGCCTCATAAAGGTACTTGACACATTGGTCAATCCAAAGGGATTAACCAACCACTCATTCAATCTATCCTTGGTTTTGAAAGTTGTCTTCCATTCGTCTCCTTCCCAAATTCTAATTTGATGATAGCCATTCTTGAGGTTAGTCTTGGAAAAGTAACATGCCCCACTCAAACAATCTATTAGGTCATCCATGCATTGCAGTGGAAACCTATACTTGATGGTGTTGGTGTGAAAAGGGATATTATCTTAAGTAGTTCCACCATTAGGTCCTTTTCGCATCTTATCACTTAAGCTTATGTAGGGTATACATAGGCATCTTTCTAGAAATCTCTAGGGGTCATGTGATCTATCTTATCACTTTATGCCACATAATCTTATGTTATCCTATGTCTCACCTTGGCCTATATAATCAAGAGGTTCCCTTTGTAATCTCATTCCTTTCTTTTGGATCCATCCATTCTATTTTTGCATTCTTTGATAGGAATACAATTTATTCTTGTCATATTGATCTTTTGAGTATCTTGTGCTTTCCATTAGGCCTCTATATCTAGGGTGGCTATCTCCATAGCCAAATCTTATAGATGGCATGGAAGCGTACAAATCTTGCATTCTCCTCTCTTCTTCAAGATAGGTATTGTAGGTAGAACACAAGGGCTCATACTTTCTTCATCAACTCTTACACCCGTTTGTTTAGTAATGCACTCACATTAGAATTTGTCTTGCGTGGTGTTGTGACCTTTTTCCACACATCGCCCCATTGCTATTGGGGACCCTTTGATTTTCCTGCTTTCTAGGGTTTTGTTAGCGTCATTTGACCTTTTGCTGCAGTTTCACCAAGCCTTGTCCAGTTCAGAGCATTCCAGGCCCTGACAGTTGAAAGTTAGTTTTTCCAAGTTACGTGATTCCGAAGTATGAACACCCCCAAAGTGCTTAGAGAGACCAAAGGACGAAGATCGCAATTGATTTGGACGAATTTGTTTTTAGAAAGTTTGCTTTTTTGCTTTTTCCTATTTTTTAGGAAGTTTCGTTTTTGGCCTTTTTAGCCTGATACCTGGTATGGCTATTTTTAGAAAGTTTTCCCTATTTTTTTAGGGATGTTTGCTTTTTGCTTTTTCGGAATGGGAACCTAGGGTTTACACTTGTACTACTGACTAGCTTCGACCGGAACTCGAAAATTCCAAGTTTTGACCTAAAAGGCTGAATCCCTAGATTTTAGGCTTTTTGCTGCTTCAGATGATCCACCTAAGCATGGATTTCAAATTTCAAGTTAATCCGGATTAAACTGTGAAATTTTGAAGTTTCTCTGAAAATTATGCTAAGTCTGGCTAACAAAGGTTTTTGAAGTATTTTTGCAGGTTCAAACCCCACCACGATGCAAGAGAGGCCATGAAGGAGCCTTGCCTGAAGTCCGCCATGCCTTAGGAGGCTGTGTGGGTGCTCACCCTGAAGTCCGCCATGTTTGGGGAGGTCACATGGGAGCACTCTCTAAAGTCCGCCAAGGTCTAAAAGGTCAATGTGGAGAGCCCTCCAAAGTCCGCCCAACCAAGAGGAGGGAAGGTTAAATTCCGCCACACCTCAGGGGGGCCATGAAGGAGCTCTCACCAAAGTCCACCATGAGTTTGAAGGAGGTCATGTGGGAGCAAAGGCTAAAGTCCGCCCCAATGCCTTAGCCAAATAACATCAATGATGGAGGCCATGAAGGTGCCTTAGCCAAAGTCCGCCATGCATTTGGAGGCTATGTGGGAGCACTCTCCAAAGTCCGCCCAAGGTTGGGAGGCTAAGGAGGAGGAGTAATCAAAGTCTGCCCAATGAGGAGAAGCACTAGAAGTCCGCCCAAGATGCCAAGTCAAGCAAGGAGGAGCACTCTCCCAAGTCCGCCAAAGTTTGGGGGGTCACATGGGTGCTAAGCCCAAAGTCCGCCATGAGTTTGGAGGCCATGGGTGTCATAGCCAATGTCCGCCAGGATGATGGAGGCCTTGAAGGTGCCTACTCCAAAGTCCGCCCCACCTAGAGAGGCCATGGAGGAGTCAACACCAAAGTCCGCCATGCCTTGGGAGCAACCTCCAAAGTCCGCCATAGACTAGGAGAGATGCCTAAAGTCCGCCATAGGCTAGGAGGGTCCTGAGGAGAGGTCACCAAAGTCCGCCCAAGATGGGAGAGAGGTCACCAAAGTCCGCCATACCTTGGAGAGGTATCCAAAGTCCGCCAAAATTTGAAGACGATGGAGATAAAATTCGAAAAAATCAACCTACACATGGAAGGTCAAACAAAGTCAACATGATGTCACAAAATCCACAGAGATTTCAAAATTAAATCCAAAATGAAGAAATATTTAAATAAAAAAAAAATCCTCAAAATAAATCCAAAATGGAAAGTTTTTTTGAGAATATTGAGGGAATATTAAAAAATTATTGAGATATTAATTCAAAATGGAAAGTTTTTTTTGAAAGGGAATATTGGAGGATTGATGAATATCTTCAAACTTAAATCAAAATGGTAAGTTTTTTTTTAATTAGAAGTATGAGTTGGATGATTTTAGGGGTTTTGCTTAAACCTTGTCTACAAATACTTCATTATCAAATTCATTATTACACCAAGAAGTTCAAAATTACTAAGGAGAGGTTAGTAAAGTATGTCAGTTTGAAGATCATCTGGAGAAAATTCTAGATATTGTTGGAAGTGGGATAATATTTTTGGCAGAAGGCTTACAGATTTCTGGAGAAAGGCGTCTTTTCTGAATTTTCTCAATATTTTGGAGAAAAGTCTAGCCTTACTCCTATCCAAGTCAGATGTGAAATTAAAATTGTCAATTTTCTGAATATTTTCCAGAATTTAATAAATGATTTTTTCGAAAATTTTGGAGAAAGAAAATCATTTTTTTTTGGCTAAGTATGAATTTTTTTTGAAAGTTTTAACACTTGATGGTGACTTCAACCGACCTCAAGGCTGAGGGTCTGGAGGTGAAAATTCAATTTTTGTGGCTAAGTATGAGAGTGAAAAATGGAAAATTTTCCAACACTTGGCCATTTCGCGGCCCTGTTATTTTTTTTCGAAATTTTGCAGAAATTTTCTAACTTAAAGTTTTCATCATTCATCTGCAGGTCTTAAGCACCATGAAATTCCAGGTAGACAAAGATGCTCCTCCAGAGTCGAGGATGACTTCCAAGTGGAAGAACATCAGCGACACCAACCTCGGACACATCAATCTGAGGGAGTTTAAGAAGCGAATGTTTGGTCTGGACAACCTTGTACCTACCACCATTGTGCGAAAAATGATGAAGAGTGGTATCGTGCACGCTGCTGGCTTCCTCCCCACCATGCAGTGCAATGAACTAGTAGTTGAATGTGCCAAACACTACAACCCCATCAGTAAGGATATTGTTGCACCTGATGGAAGAGTGTTGGCGAATGTCCGCGATGAGGCCATCAGAGAAGCCTTCAGGATCCCTAAGTACCACAACGCAGTATATATGACCAAGGACGAAGCTGACAGTCTGTACCACGATCACCTGGAAGAATATGATGCCATAGTTAATAATTCATGGCTAGACAAGCCGAGGAAGGGTGCCTCCAAACTCCAGAGAAAGAGCCTAGTGCGAGCATACTTCAAGGAGGACATTGGGGACATGATTGTCTTGCTCAATAGAATAATAGGAAATCCTCAGGGAGCTCCATTCGAACCCTGGATGTATTATTTCATTAACGAAATAATCAATGGAGTAAATATGATAGACTGGGCTTGTATGATTAGCGACAACCTAGACAGCCAGCTAAGGAATCTGGAGGCGAATAGGACTTTCTTCATGAGTTCTTACTTGTTCTATTCTTTAGCCAGGACCTACAGGTACAAAGGTCTCACTTGTAGAGGAGAAGTTGGGAACAAGGAGAACCAATTTCCGGTATATGATTGCTATCCCCAGCTCCATATGGAGGAGAAGTTCCATTTCAAAAGGGTGAATGATGCCTTCTTGATGCACATTACCCGGACCCTTCAAGGTGGCCTGCACTAGAGGCTCTCTCAAGAGTCCATGGACTTCATCGGTCGATTGGGGTGGTGGTACATCCAATATCCAAAGTTCACTTACCTCCGAATTCAGGGATTCTCTGGGCCTCCATACAAGCTTCCAGCTTACCCTACTAATCGAGTGGTGTTGCTCGAGGTTGTGAGACAATTGTAGGAGTATATAGTGATTCAAAGGGATAAGCAGAAGAAGGCAGGGACATCCTCACTCACAATTGGTAATGGGCTGGAAACATGTCCATCATCACAGGCTGCAGCTACCGCTAAGAAAGAACTGGCCTGGTATCCCTTCTACCAATACAAGGCAAGAAAAGATTTCAATCCATTCCATAGGATAAAGAAGATCGAAGGGACAACGTTTGAGCACAAACTGGATCTGGAAGACTACTGGGCTAATGCAGCCGATAGTTTCGAGATCCGGAAGAGGTTCTGGTCAAGAATTCCTTTAAGTATGGTGAGAGCAACGGAAGTGTTCAAAGTTGCCGATCAGGTGGAAGAAAGCCTAGAACTTCAGCAGTTGGGTTTTGAGAAGATGAAGAATGAACCTTTAGTCTTGATAGATTGGACAGAGGGAGAAAAATCAGATCTAGCAGACCTCATGAGGTCGGTGGTTGAGTACTCAAGGTGGTGGGCATCTGAAAAGACAAAACAGTTGAAGGCCAAAGGTGTGGTTCCAACTTATGAATTAATGGGAGTAGATGATACTCTGTCCGTCCATCCTTGTACCTCTGCCGGTGATGCTCAGAATCCAGAAAGTGTTGGATCTCGAAAGAGAAAGGAGTTGGGTGGAAGCTCCACAAAGGTCACAGGGAAAAGGGTTGTAGGTGAGAGAAGAGAATCCAGCGAAAGTCACTCCATCTTAAGTGCTGCTTCCATTGCGCCTGATCAAAGTACAATTGGGGAGCAAGAGATGAACATCTATGTGATTGATGATGAAGTAAGAGTGCTTTCCCAACCAGTTGAGGAAGTGGTGGAGAAGGTCTTCTGAACTCCAGACAGGGGGTAGATTGAAGCCTCTACAATCTTCTTGGATGGCATACCAGCGAACCCAGGAGAAGCAGACGATGAGTTTGATCTGAACACTGTAGAACAATCAACCATTCCTGATTGGCTGAGAGCAAGGATAAAGGCCAAGGTTCCCAAGGATGCCCACTCAACCGAGGAGGTTACCGCAACATTCCTGGAGAAGGTGAATGAACCTGCTATAGCTAAACCGCCCAAACCAGCCAGGAAGTTTTCCCTAATTCAGAGAGACAGTGCCGGATTCAGGACAGTCCAGATGGCAGTGCCCAAAGAAGGGAAGACTAGGGACAATGTCACCGCAGATGACTACAAGATTACCACCACAGAGATGGGTAAGCCTACCCAGGACCGGGAGATCCAATATTTTGATGACTCCTGCAACGTTCTAAAGACAAGGTTGGCTCATGAAAAAGAAAAGAGGAAGAAAGTGGAAGAAGAGAACCAGCAGTGGAAGAAGTATGCTCTCCATCTTACCAGCCCGCTTGACCATGAAGTCCCGGCTACTCCACCACAGCCTCTTCAGCAGGGATCAATGAAGGACTATGATGATATGAAGGGATCATACACTCAAGAAAAGGAGTGGATTTCAGACGCTGTGATACGTGCTGACACCCTGGTAGAAAACTTAGTATCAGCACATGAGGCAACTTCTTTGTTGATTGATCGTATCCAGGATCTAGCATCCAATTGGGAAGAAGTGGATGAAATTCAGAATGAAATACTCCCTCACCTGAAGGTTATCCGAGGCATGTCAAAGAAGAGCTTAGTGGATGCAGGCATCATACAGACAGGAGACAGGTACGACTTTGGCACATGGTACTATGTCTGGTCACTCGGATTGAGGTTCTGAAGAAATCCGAGACCAAGTGTTTTGAGACAGAGGCAAGGGTTAGAGAGATCTTGGGCAAGGTATTCTGTGTGGCATCAGAGATCTGGCAGAAGGAAAGCCTAAGGGAGAAGCATTTACAAGCAGAGAACCTGAGAGCCAGAATTCAGGCAAGCTTCTTCCGAGATTCAGGGATGATTAACAAAGGCGATCTTTCGAAGATTGCAAACTTCCTCTCCATCGATGACAACTTCCTCACCCAAGCAGTGGAGTGGGAAGGCATCCATGCCACATGTGCCGACGATGTGGATCTCATCAACTTCCAGATTGGCGGTTTGCCAAGTGTCACCATGGAGGAGGTCAAGCTCGTGGTGTCCAGATACGTTGAATCTCTGAAAGAGGAAAGTGGCCACTCACCTCAGTAAAATTAGCAGCTGCGCCACTTGTCACTCTTTCATTTGCTTGAATTGATAGTATTTCGGGAAACCCTAATTAGGGTTTAGGACTTTCAATCTTGGCCCTTGATCACTGTTTGATCTTGGCCATTCATTTATTTTTGAGAAACTATATAAGGTTGCCTCCTCTCATTTGAAAAGTGAGGTTTTTGATGTATTGTTGCTTAAGGTCATTTCCAGATAATATATTGCATGTGCGCTGCTTTGTAATCTCTATTATTTGAATGATTTGCATGGTTTCAATTGCCTCAACACTTAGTTAGAAATAATTTAGATTTGCTTTCATTTTTGATAATTTGAATGAAGGATTTGATAAGTATTAATTGATGGTGTATTTCCACTCATACTTTTGGTAAATGGATGATTTCCATTCTACTGTGCAAAGTTAGTCTGAGCCCATCCCTTGTGCATCCCAACATCTCGATCATAAGCACAACCCATTGAAGATTGCACCGGCCTTGTGTAGTTGTCCCTAGTGTGGCGAAGCAAGGTTTGGTTTCTCGAAAGCACCCAGTTGATACTGTATCTAGAATTCGTAGGATCAGATTAGCCTTCTTGAACCCTATCTCTTTTTCCCTTTCTTTTGAAAGTCTAAATCCCAGAAAATCCCCCCCCCCCAAAAAAGAAGAAGAGCCTAAAAATTGCTAAATCCATCTAAGTCCAGCAGTTCAAGAATACTTGTCAAACGTAAGTCCCCCTTGAAAATTTTAGCATACACTACCCAAGAAGCTATTCCACTAAAGTCGCTTGTTCGCACATATAGACCTTGGAATCAGTAGTGATTTTTCAGGAGAGGATAGAATACCTTCGGGTATCCTGTCCTAATGTTTGGTAGATGATAAAACAGACACCAACACGTGGCATCTTATTTTTCAAATCGTACCCTAAAATCAAATCCATGTAGTGCAAAATGTTTTGTACTAGTGGCACACCCTCAGGTATTCCACTATTCATGACATCCTCAAGCTCCCTTATTAGTGCTTCTCCATCGCTGTAGGTTTTATAACCAACACATGACACTTCTTTGATTCTTTAAACTCTTTCAAAAACTGCTTGGCTGATAAGAACATTAGGTGGCCATCTACAATGTCCTTGTCTACCTATAACGTCTTCAACTCAAACTTCTTTCCACCCTTAGTGATGGTGAACATGTTCTTTCTTCTACATATTATGGATGGCACAAAAATCATATTACTATGGTCCTCCTGAACACATGACAAGCATCCGTGAGAAGCACGTCACACCATACCTCATTTGCAAAGCCTCCAATTTGAAATGCCACGAAGCATTGCTCTCTCACAGTCAATCTATTGACCTTTCTATAGCCAAGAAACACGGTAAGAGCTAGGATGCAGTATTGGTTTTAGGTCCAACTTCTTTGCCATTTTAATGTACACTAGGTTGTCTGTGCTTCCTCCATCTATGATCACCTTACAACTCTTTCCATGTCACTTACACCTAGTGTAGAAGATTATTTTCCTCAACCATTATTTTACATCTTCTTCGATAGGCTTTAGCAAGACCTTGCACAACATCAGGGTCCATCCTAGTATCACTCTCTCTATCTTGCTACGTGATTTATCACTTCCTTGATCAATGTGCACTCACTAATAGCGTGTCCAGTTCCTTCATTGCTTTTGGGCATTCAAATGTTTGGTGGCAGGGGTTTCGTGCAGCCCCATTGGATGTTGCACTATCCTTTTGTGCTCCTTGCAAGCTGCATTGCTTGTTCCTTCTGACATTACCCTGGCCTTGTGTTTTTTACTTCTTGCATTACTTATCTTTTTCCCTCAACACAAGTTGGTTGCCCCCCTCCACAAATTGATTGGCAACTAACATTTCTCATTCTGAATTTCACCTCATAAACCATCCAAATATTGAGACACCGTCTTGGCCTCCTCCACATGACTTTCTTAAATATTGAGCTTACTGGACTCTTCAATGTACTCCACCATAGTCATTCCCCACTTCCACAAATTTCAGAACTTCTTGAACAACTTCAAGTTATAATTTGTAGGCCAAAACTTTTCCTTCAATTGCTTCACCACCTGATCCCATCTAGAGATCTTCGGCTTTGTTCTTTTGCACCTTATCTTTCTGCACATACTCCCACCATATGGCCGCATGGCCCTTCGATTTGGTAATTTCATATTAGACTCTCTTAGGGTCGTCAATGGATTCAAACTCAAAATACTCATCCAAATCATGGATCCAATCGAACAACTCTTTAGGATGGAAACCTGAATAACAAGGAAGATCAAACCTTGGCTTGCTTCTCACTCTCATCATTGCTCAAGCAAAATTATCTTTTGCACTCAATTCTTCCCCTGAATTGGAAGCTTCCTTATTGCATGGGTCTTGGACTGCTCATTCCTCACCATTGACATCTTCAGCTTCAATTGTTTTTTGCCTTTATGCAGTCTCAAGGGCTCACAACCTTGCTTTGATAGCTCTCAGAATGTCATCAGTTCGCCACCTTGCCACTCCCTTCGGACATCGACACCATCATGTTGTTCTCTTTGATTCTTGCCACCTCTTCTTTTGTTTACCATCTTCCTTTATGGCTAACCCGTAGTGGAACAAATGAAGACATTTCTACTAGCTGCAACTAAGTTTTGATACCACTTGATGCAGTCATGTATAGAGGGTCCAACAGAAAACAATCTATTTGTGCAACTTGAACACATATAAGCAAAATGGTCATGATAGCACACAACAGGAACAAATAGAAGATAAATAAGATGCCACAACTTACTGATATCATTACCAATTGACATGTTTATTCAAAACTTAAATGTCGCATTTAAAAGTGTGGTCATTTTCAAGCTCATGAATAAGAATGCTTGTTACAATCTAACATGCCTGTAGGTTGTGTGCCCATGACATCAGAGTGGAAACTGAAGTTTCCAATTTAAAGTTTCCCATGCTGTAGAAGTTGGCTAATGAGTTGGTTGCCCTCAAAAGGCAAATAGCTCAAGGTGTATTCTCTTCCCCTTATGAAGACATTCCAAGGAGACCATACCCAAATATTGCTCCTAGTTATGTAGCTGAAAATAAAGATAAGCTTCCTTCATCACCAGAAGGGCTTGCTCTTGAGGCATCGCCAACAAATGCAGCAGTGGAGGATTCTGAATTTGAACAAAGTGATCTTGCTGGGCTCTTCCAAGAAGATGAGGAAGCAGACGTAGCTGGTGACTCTCAAATCTGGTTTATGCAGTTCCAGAAAGCTGATGAACAAAAAAGAATGGACCATGCTAGATACCATAGACAATGCACAACAAGAGGTTGAATGCCATTCTTCCAAGGTGCTGATAAAGGAGGATAATCATATCATGGGATGTGAAAAGATGGTTTATGAACATAAGGACAATTCTATTTTGAATTTTGGAAAGTTTGATGAGAGTTGTCATGAAGCAAATTTCAGCTCTCCTTTTCAAAAGATCAAAGAAGATTTTGAAGAGGATACATTTTGGGATGAGATGGAATTGTTTTGTTCAAGCTTTGCTGTCAAACCAGTATCCTGTAAGTTAAAAGATCATGAGCAACTTGAGAAAGATGAAAATCAAGAGTCTATTTTCCAAGATGGAGGTTTTGATATTTGTTCAAGTCCTCAAGAAAGTTCTATAGAAGAATCTTGTTCAAGTCTTGTTGACGATTCTCTTTAATCTGAAGTTTGTAAACAACATACAGAAGAATGCAATGCAGTCATGGTTTCATTTGAATCACATGAAGATCTCTCTGTCCAGCATAAGGTTATGGCTGAAGAAGCAACTGATAAAGATGTAATCAGCAAGAAGAATTATGTTTTTGTCCCATCAAGAGGATGTCCAGTCGGACATCTTTCTTGGTTGGAAGCCAATGGGAGGACAAAGGTTTCACTTGTTCCTGAGTCGGTAGATACACTTGTTGAAGAGGCCAAACATGCATTTTCAGCTAAGCAAGAGCAGTCTGGTTTCAAAAATCTACTTTGGAGCAGCAGTACACATGATTCATTTCAAGAGGAAGGTGAATTTGTTCATCTTTTCCAAGGAGTGTTTTATCAAGTTCTAGTACAATTGTTTGTTCTTCAATTGGTTGTGGCTGCTCATGATCATGCAAGGTACTATAAGTTGTTGAAGAAAGACAATTATTTTGCTGAGCTAGTGAATGGTTTTATTTGAAAGGTTTTCATTGTGGCTAGTTTAGGATAGGTGGGTTTTCATATTCAATAAGTGTAGTTGCACAAGTTAGCGTCTTAGTTAGTTGCTTTGTGTTAGTCATATCATTCGTCTTGTCATGCGTGTCTTTGTTGCTAGACTCTGTAACCCAATGGATACTAATGCACTTAGAGTTCTGGATTCTACTCCCTTCAATCGCCTCAACAATCAAAAGAAGTTCCCCAGTTAGAGCCAATTGTTGTCCTCATTTTAGGATACTCAAAAATGTGACAACACCTACAAATTTTTGCCTAAAAAGTGTCATTTTTGTCTCCAAGGCACGTTTTACGAGGTACAAAACTCACATTTGATAGTGTCAAATCATTGGGGGGTGTCTTTGCCATCATTGTCCAAGTTTTGGTGAGTTTTGGTTTTCCTTTTCCTAGCTTTTTTGTGCAATTTCGGGTTTCAAAATAGTCACTGCAGGTTGAAGATTTTACTCTATGGCACGCTTCCTGAGGACAAATTTAGCCTAATCCTTCGAACCACGTTTCGAATTTCATCGCATTCTGTGTTCGTTTGCGATGTCTTTCCTTCAATTTCAGGTTTTTTCTCCCTGACTACAAGTGGGAAATTTTCCTTGAATTGCAAGTTTTAATGATTTTCATTTGTTTTGGTCTTTGTAGGGAAATTTTTGGTTAATTACAAGTGCACTTTATTGAAAAAGGAACTTGTAACTTACTTTTTATTTCCCCCTTGATGTTTTTTGGCTTTTTAAGTTATAGTAGGGATTTTTTGGATAAGTTACAAGTAAACTTGTAATTCTTTTCTAAAACCCCTACTTTAATGTCTTTTGCTTGTAATATGGATTTTAAACCCCTATTACATATGTGCAAGTTATTAAAACTTGTTGTAGGGATTTTATTTTCCCTTTACAAGTAATTAAAACTTGCACATCTCTCTCCAAAACCCGATTTTGCTTAGAAATGAAATAAAGTGACAATTAAAACTTGCTATTTTGCTCAAAAAACCCGATTTTCTCCATAAAGTGCAAATTGGGGAATTTTAAACTTGCAATTGCATTTTTAAAACCCGATTTTGCCTTGTTGATGGAAAAAGTGACATTTTAAACTTGTAATTGCATTTTTAAAACCCGATTTTGCCTTGTTGAGAGAAAAGTAACATTTTAAACTTGTAATATGGGAATTAAAACCCGATTTTCACTATTACATGTAAAATGAAACTTGTTGTTCTTTCCCAAAAACACAACCAACAATATTGGAGGATTTTGTTGAAGATTTCCACCGATTTTTGTGGAGAAATCTTGGGAGGAGAAAGGCCTTTAGGTTTCCTTACTATTTCCATGCATTTTGAAACTCTTCTCATGCCATTTGGTGGATTTGTTTGCTGGTTTGAAGGCGTTTTAACAGCAAAAAACGTTTTTGAAAATGCCACGTTTTACTTCTTCAAATGCCACGAATCATACCTCTCCTAAGTCGTTTTGGCTTGTCTTGCCTAGGCATGGAGGTTGGGTGCTTTACTTGACCGATTCTTCATGCTTTTAATGGGCATTTTGATACATATGCTGTTTTTTCAAAAACGTGGCTAGGGTTTTGGAATACGGTTTATTGTTTATTTAAGAGTGTTTTTTTTCTTCTTCCAAAGATTAATCATCTTGTTGAAGAGGCATTTTCAGATTGGAGCAAGGTAAGATTTCTTTTCTTCTTGTTTCATTTTTCTTGTTTTCTTGTTTTCTTGTTTTCTTGTTTTTCCTTTCTAGTTGTAAATTTGTAACTATGATTGGTTCTTCCCTAAAAATCGGTTTTGTGAGAGAGATTTTCCCCTTTGTAAAACAATTTTAGAATTGCATTGATCTTCCCCATTTTCTCTCTTTACTTGTATTTGGGATTTTAAATCCCGTTAAATCCCGATTACAAGTTGGATGAAAATCATTGTTCTTCCCTTACGGATAAAAAATTTAACCATCTTTTGTTGAAATTCCAAGTTGCAAAGATGAGAAATACCCATCCTTTCAAAATCAAGTTTTTAGAACCGGATTACATGTTGAAAGTTCTTCCCATTTTCATAAAGATGATCTTCCCAAAATCGTTTCATTTTCACTTATATTCATTTCCATCATCCGTACATACCATTCATACCATTTCATCCACTCATTTCACACCTTCATTCATTTTCCCCATTTAAAGTCTACCTGCGGTCAGCCATCTAGAACCCGAAATTGGTCCAAAATGTACTCAAAAAACACTTGAAAATGAGTTTTAAAGGTCCAATTACAAGTGCAAACTTGTAGTTACCCATTATACATATGAAGTTGCATGTTTTTTCTCCACAATTGCAAGTTAATACTCTTGTTTTTCCAACACATATAATGCAGCTTCCAGAACCCGAAATTCACTTGTGAGCCCATTTTTGCATCAATTTATCCCTTCCCTTGTCAGTCCGGTTTGCACACACGACCTACCAAATCGATAGATTAAGGCATGGGCCTTATTTTGCAAGTAGATTTCAAGATTGGAGGATGATACAAAGAAGAGATACAACAACAATTCATGGTTGAGAGCATAGAATGCTTTCAAGACAAAGATGGTAATGACATGAAAAGAGGAAGGCAACCTTTTCCCTCCTGAAAAGATAGTACTACCCCAAGCAAGAAGACAAGGATGCAAGTTCCCGTTCCGGTTGAAGATGTCTTAAACAATCCAGAATATTTAAAGCTCTAGCATCCTGAAGCGACATGAAGATCATCACAGACAAAGGATGAAGCAATTAGAGTCGTGTCTTTGGACACATGGAATAGTTTTAGTTATGCATTTGTAATTTTGTTTTGACAAGTTACATGTAAAATATAATTTTGTAATTGCAAGTTAACTCATTACTTGCGCTTTTGTAATTACATGTAAAGCAACTACAAGTTGTGTTCAATTAGAACTGTAGTTGGAATAAGTCATAGTTAGTTATTGAATAAGTTTAGGTGGTTGAGAGAATTTCTCAAGTTAGTTGGGATCCTCCCACTTTTTTCTCATGACTCCTCTCCTATAAATACTTGAGGGGGTTTATTGTAATTTTTATCTTTGGAAAGCAAGCAAAAACTCTGTCAAATTTGCAGCAAAGAAGTTTTTGAGCTTTTATGTGTAAATTGAAAGATTGAAAGGAATAGAAGAAAATTACTCAAGTTTTGAGTCTTTGTGCTACATTCTTGAGTTGGTGTTCCATATTTCCTTCTTTGCAAGTGTTTCTTTGAGAGCTTAATCGAATTTGATTTGCAGTCTTTGAGCTGCAAGTATTGAAGATTAAATTAGTTAAAGTAGAAGTTCTATTTGAAAAAGCTGTAAGACTTTGTTCTTACACTTGTTCTTAAACAGAATTTAGAAGTAGATTTTGTGGGAAATAGCTGTGAGTCTTTGAGCTTACACTACTTCTCTTTGTTTTAAAAAAGAAAAGAATAAACATATTTCAGTCTTTGAGCTGTCATAACTTGTCCTTTATATCATTAGTATAGAAAAGGGTAGATAGGACTTCATATAATCAAGTCTTTGAGTTTGATATTGCTGTCTCGTCCCGAAGGAAGTGACGGAAGTCTTTGCGCTTTCAGGAAACTTCATTTCCTTTCTCTCATTTCATTTGAAAGCGGTTACTGCTGTTTATATCCAATCGCTATCCTTTTCTGTGAAGAGAAAAGGATATTGTTTTTCTTGAAAGAAGAAGAAAGATTGTTGTCCCATCCTATTTTATTTTCAAAGTCGTAGTTAGATAGGGGGAGCCTTCCCTTAATTAGGAGAGTTTTACTCACACGCTGTGGTTGAAACCACAATTTTGTATATTTCCCCAAGTGTACAAATTTTTCAACCAACAATTCAGAAGCTACAAAATGATCCGACAGGGGAATCGTATTGAAGCATCAAGTTTCCACAAGCATATATCATAAGCAGGACGACTTTGAGGAAAATGATAGAGGGAGGGGAAGTTGTGCCCCAAAATGTCCAACATACCTATTATTATAATGAAATAAATCTTAGTAAATTGCTCATATTTTATAACTGCACGATTAATATATATTGATTTATTCCACGGACCAAAATAATAAATTAGTTATTTTAATGTTATTATAATTTATATCAATTTTTCTGTTAGGATTCTTACTCCATTTTGGGTTGCAAGTGCACTGACATTTACTTTTCTTACTCCATTTTGGGTTGCAAGTGCACTGACATTTACTTTTTGAAAATGCATTTGGAGTTGTGGGTGCATTGCATTTGCTTTTTGAAAATGCATGTGTTCCTCACCTTGATTTGTTTTTGTAATTACATTAATTGTTGTTTACTAAAGCACATTTTCTGTTATACTGTCGTGCCTTTTTTAGTGCAATTATGACACCACAGAAGGTTACATTTCAAGTAAACTGAGGTTTCAAATCTCTCACTTACCTTTCTAATTGAAATTCCATGTTTGCACTTAAAATTTTACACATAACCCCGTACTACAGTATTTTATGACTAATGTTGTACAGATGAAGCTGATCTAGTGATTTTATCTGTTGCTTTCAGCGAGTTTTGATTGTTTAGATATTTGATGATGTCTTCTATACATTGTGGATAAGACAGTTTCTTAATGGTTGGGATAACATTGACATCTAACCTACAAACATTCTTTCTTATGAATATGTTGGGTTTGTAATCATGTCCATGAAAAATAATTTGATCATGGAAAAATTTCATGTGAATATAGAGCCCATTAGCTCTCAAAATGCTTATAAACTAGATATATACACGCTACTTTGGCAAAAGATGTACTAGTGACCTAAAAGTTATTTTTAAGGCAATATAAATTGTAAATAGTTAGCTCTCAAAATGCTTATAAACCAGATATATACACACTACTTTGGCAAAAGATGTACTAGTGACCTAAAAGTTATTTTTAAGGCAATATAAATTGTAAATAGTTTTTAAGAAGAATTTGAATAAAATCTGTAAAACAAAACAAGTGAAGTAGAATTCATGAGTGGAAAATTAGAATACAATTTTTCCTAGTAGCCTCTATAAACATTAGTAGGTATTAAGGTAAGGACCATGCAATGTAGATCTTATCTGTGCAGGGAATGGGAATGTGAAGGCTAAACTATCACCAAAAATTAGCTTGACGAGTAGCGCAGACAGTCAAATTCCTTGTATGCATAGGACTCTCATTGATGGTCCTAGAATGTTATTGTATCATGTTCAATTTTATTGATCCACACTAACAATATCTTATTTAATGATCATGCCATACATTTAAAAAATAAATTCTGTACATTTATATTTCTAATAATTCAGACTCAATGAATCTTAAAAATCCAAAAATACTGAGAAGGATTTGCTTCTGGTAGCTCATCTAATCAACGAATGCTGTCTGACACCCATGAGGCTTAAACAATCTTGGACTTTCTTGTGTGTACATGCTAAGCTCCCAATAAATAAAAATTAATAATTATTTGTATTGTCTTTTGAATTTGACATATGTTTGAGATATTGCTGTCACTGAATTATTAATTCCACCCTTTCAGTACAATTGTCATGAGTAATCTGAATCAGCATTTCTTGCTTCATTCATAATACACTTGCAATAAAACTAACGTTTGAGTTTCTAATGCTTATAATTTTAAGCACGTATCTTGTCTCTCAAAGCTTTCATTTAATTATTGTGAACTCCAATACAATCCTTTAAAAGTGATTTTTACAAACTTTTGATGCTGCAGAGTACATGGATGATGAGGACAGAAAAGGGTTACTAAATTCCTTGAATGATGGAAATTTGGACGAAAAAAGTCTGAAGGATTATGTGGCACTTAAATTGACATCTATTAAAGCTGAACACGATGCAGCTATTCGTGAGAGGAATAAAGCAATTGCAGAAAAAAAAATTGCTATTGCAGAGAGGGATGCAGCTTATGAACAGAGGGATGCTGCTATTGCTCAGCGAGAAGAAGCGATAATGGAACGAGATGCTGCAGTTGCGGCTCTCGAAAATGCAAGGGAAGAGAGAAGTCCTGGATGGCATGCTTACAAGGCTCAATTAGCACAGATGGTGGGTTCTCCACACTTAACACAGATGGGTGCTTGTAGTAGAGATGCAAGATTTTTTCAGACCATAAACATACACCATGAGTGTACATATGGAATTGGAAGTGATGAATTTCCTACCCTAACTGCTGGGACATCTGAACTAGTACCAGTCTTGGAATGTGAAGCAACACCAAAGCCTAGTACCCAGATTGTTGTCAAGGAACCTAAGAAAGGAAGAAAATCAAAGAAAAGATCTCAAGATGTGGATGGTAGTATCCTCCAAGCTCCCAATTCCTCTAAGGGGTGGGTGCAAGGGCAGCAGTCTGAAGTTCCAAATGGGATGGAAGTTGGTCCAGAGGGAAAGGATGGTGAGAACAATTCTGATAATGGTAGTGTTGTATCTAATACACCCATGCCTATACCATACTGTTCATGTACTGGGGCAAATCAACTGTGTTACAGATGGGGAATTGGAGGCTGGCAGTCAGCTTGCTGCACTACAATGATGTCTATGTATCCATTACCTATGAATCCTAATAAGAAAGGCTATCGGTTTCCAGGTCGAAAAATGAGTGCAGGAGCATTTCAGAAACTACTGCTAAGGTTGTCATCACAAGGAATTGATGTGACTAAACCAGTAGATTTGAAAGATCATTGGGCAAAACATGGCACAAATCGGTATGTCACCATTAAGTAGCAGTAACGAGGATTTATTCAACAAGCTTGTCAAGTCCAGCTGTAAATAGAGTTGGTCCCACTCCATAAAGCATGGAACAAATGTCTAGAAACTGCTATATAGTAATACCTGGGTTTTTTGGATGAGCTTTTGAAGCATAGAAGGAATCACTTTGTGTTGTCACTTATACAGACTATATAGCAAGATCACTTAAACGGTTGATAAGTGTGAAAGTTCTTTGTAGAATGACAATCAAAATGTTACAAGTGAGAGGGAATTCTTCTCGCATGGGACAAACGACAAATGATAGCAATCACACGGTGTATAGCTATGTACCTGTATGACATGTTTAATACATTGGATTACCATTCACAATAGTAGGTAATTACGCCCTGAATTCCACATGAATTCTTTGCTCTACTAGTTCAATTCATAAAGATAGAGAAACAATGTTTTGGATTCATTGAGTGAAATAAAAGCATTGTGATTTTTCACACCTTTCTTGTGTCACAAATGGCATTGAATCGAAATTGCTCTTGCAATCATTGTTTGTAGAATAACTTTTCCTTTTTGAGTGCTATCAAATTGAACAGACCCAAGAGAGTTGTATGAAGCTCTTATTCATAAAGGTGGCCTGACTGGAATTTTTTTTGGAGGCATGTACAGAATATTTTTGAGGCCACACAGCATGGCCGTATTAACAAGAGAGAGTAAACAAGGCCTAAATTTTGATAGAAGCTGGATTAAAAAAAACCTCAAAACAAAAGAGGAAAATGCTCATACGTTTGATTATGAGCAGAAAGAAACATTAGTGATAGGACTAAATGCCTAAATCACATAATCGACAGTTTGTAAGCTGTTTAATATGTTATATAACCAATAAAAGTTATGTTTGTGACGTCTTGCCCAATAATTCATTTCGGATGTTATAAGATGAAAATTATCACAATCCTCAGTGACAAAATTAATGTGATGCCTGCCAAGAAACCCTAGAGAGTAGAGCCAAGTAACAACCTAGAGATAATTAAAAAAAAAATTAAAGATAAATAACAATACATTAACTAAAAAGATCACATCATTTTAAGTGCACAAGCAGAATTAGAGATACAACATCACATTATTCTTTAAGGAGTTACATATATTTAAGCTTACATGATTACATAACACCTAAGCACAACATATATAATCTCATATTAACTCATTTACATTCTCTAAGGTTTCCCAATGTCATTATTAATAATGCAACAACTAAAAGATACACAAGTTATTTCCCACTTAAATTGTTACCCACAACATAAGAAAGTTACCTTCTGGCCATAGAATTATAACCATTAAACATTAACTTATTTAACAGGACTAAGTTACTACATTCATTTTATTTCTTCAATATCTAATTGATTCTTAAGCTATAAAAACATTCAACATGGTAGAATCTACCCATTCCTATAATATAATTGGCACCCATACCACATAGAATGAGCACATGATACACATCTTTACATTATGTATTGCCTCTCATACATGGAATACATAAAAGATATAAGTCATCCAAGAAATAAGAACATCGTGATACATTAATAATATGAATGATATACAATCACAAGATCATAGACAAGTATTCCCAAATAATAGAGAGTACATTCACATCATAAATACATAGCATTGGAATTGAGGAGAAGAAGTAATACCCATAACAACTCTTTCACATAATCAAACCATTTCTAAATAGAAGAAACCACATAAATCTTATTACATGTTTGCATGCTGCGTAATTACAACTCATACACGATAATCCATACAATACACATTATCTAGTCCAACAAAGAATCATAGTCTCTATCTACAAGAACAATTATCCAAAACATTACAATGGTATCTATCAATCATAGAGTACAAATCATAACTGCGCCAATAATCCATAGCACAAAGCTGAAGAGATGAAGAATCTTCTATCTCGCACACGAACATCCAATGAAGAGAATCCCAATGGAAGAAGGCATTAAACCACCCGACCATGTGGAACCAAAAAGATCCACCCCTCGTGCTCTAGAGAATGACATAATGTCCCACACACTCTAGACCTAGACTGACAACTAACATCCAAGGACCATAAAACATAAACAATCACATCTGAAGACTAGCCACATAAGACATAACCCAAAGCACAACAAGGCTCAATCATAAACTCAAACACAAACCCACCAGAGATTACCTTTTAACAAAAGCTAAGGTAGTAGGCCACATATAGGGAGGAGTGTCATCACATGCTATCAACAAGGGTTATCCTGGTAGTCCTAGACCTTGACACCCATCAACAAGGGATCCCCTAGCAGTCTCTCTCTAGACCCTGACGCCCAAGTGATACCCATGCAGAACCAACTCAAGCTTTCATGAAGACAAAGGAGTATAGTCATGCCAATAATGCCTTCACAATCTCATCTTGAGCTTGTATAAGCACTTTAGGCCATGAGTGAGGCACCACAAAACATTTTCTTATCTTGTTTAATGTGATAGCTACCCAAACCCCCCAATCAATTAATTAAGAATATCACTTGTTTACAAAAAAACTTCCAATGAAATCTCCTAGCGGTCTCTCTCATGACCTTGACACCCACTTGGAAGCCACTCCCCCTATCATGTTCCTATACCTAGGGTAAAACATAACATAAATATGAAGGATCTCAAAAGATTCTCATATTACATCCATCCAAAGTTCCATATCCAAATCTGAATCAGAATCACAACTGAATCCATAATACCAATATCCAACATCCTCGTACATAGGCCAATTTTGGAACCAATAATCTCAACATCAACATATATCCAAATATGAATCCATCGATTCGATAGCAAGGCATATCACCTTTCTCACAGCCATAGTAGATAATACCAAAATCATCAAGTCAAAATTTGGAGAAACATCACAGGGAATCACAGAAATCCTGAAATCAAGCCTTTGATCAAACAAATTACAAAAATTGACATAGAAAATCAATTGGAAAAGCCAAATGACAAAACAATGCCTTAAATCAATTCCAAAAGCCAAATCTCAAACCTTAAGCGATTCCAAGATCTATTTCTTCCAGCAAAAGAACCCCCATGACAAACTCAATTCTTAGTATATCAAGAATTGTCCAAAATCGTACCTCATCACACCAATAATAATAATAATAATAAAATCACCAACTCTCCACAAAAATGGAGAAGAAATAATTTAAATAATATTATTAACCAAATACAACTTCCAAAAGCCAATAATATGAAAGGGTAGGTAAATAAACAAACAAACAAATAAATAAATGGTTAAACAATCAAATAGACCAATAAATAAATAATTAAATAACAAAATACAAAAATAAGCATAAATGCTCAAATAAATATAACTCCACCAATAAACATTAATTTATTATAAACTCCAATAATTAAATACATATTTATATAAATCTTTACCTACCATCATTTATTAATTTGCACCAAGAGCTATATATAATAATTAATTAATTAATTAATTACCACTACTCCTTATAGCCAATAAAATAAATAGTTAAATTCATATATAATCATAAATGTTCAAATAATATAATTTAGACTTAATTACCAATAATATCTCCTGCAATTGTCTTCGAACATGTAGTCTCGCAGTTAAAACACTTCGTTGGTGGAGTAGCCACCAAGGTTCAAATCTTGTCAGGCCTTTGTGCTCACAAGGCCTTGTGCCTTCGCTCTGCCGTTGTGCTCGCGGATTTGAACAAGTGAAGTGTGGGGATGAGGTCCCCCGTTTGTGGCCTCACTGGTTCATAGCTCTAGGTCAAAAGCGTTTAACCCTTGAATAAAAAAAAAAAAAAAAAAATCTCCTGAAAACACCACGATTGCTCAACAAAACTAGCTACATCCTATTCCCAAACTAGTTACACACAAGGCTATGCATACCAAAATATTTATTGATCACCACAACATCAATCGACAATCAAACTAAGATAAGTTTGAGTTGTAGAAGGTTGGACAGGTCTTTTTCTTTTGTTCAACCTTTCTTGTTTCAGGCTTGCTCTGATGTGTTGTTTTTACTGCCTGCGGGCTTTTCTTTTTGATAGTCTCTAACTGTGTAAAGGGTTGGTGCCCTAGTTAATGTTGCCTTTTTAATAAAAAAATCAAACTAAGACCACATTGAACCCAACACGACAACAAGGCTTAAACACTAAAACTAACAAGATATCAACTAGGTTTAAAATGTGGTAAGGCCTTATGTCACCTCCGATCAACTGCCACTGGGATTAAAGGCACACTCAGACCTATGGGACCGGGTGAAGTCGATGCCTAGTAACTGCATTCTATATAGCACCAAACATCTATACACAACATAAACTTAAGAAACACAAGTAGGTGAAAGAGAATCGCAACATCACACCTTGCTCAATTATGATTGATGTGACTTCGTCCCTTTCACATTCACAATAACATGACATCATAGCAAATACATAACATAATAAGTTACATTAGCATCATTTGTATCTAATGTAGACACCAAATTAGGGTTAGCACAAGATAAATGATCATAAACAATAAACATGAACCATATTTCCTAAATAGTGAATAATCATGAAGCTGATCCTAAACTTAACTTTAATCATTAATCCAGAGTATAGAATCAATGTCATCATAATAATCATAATGAATCCACTGATATCAAGAAGAATATCAATATAAAGAATGAAACAAGAATCAAGGAGTATCAAGAACACAAACTCACAAGTATCTAACACATCCAATCACAAATGATGGTTCGGGGAGAGGCACTACAATTAAGCCTTCTTCATTAAGTGGGAAAAATAATAATTAATCAAAGGAAAATATTTATTAAATTAATAAGAAAGTTAATAATTAAATAGTAAAATTATAATAATAAATAAATAATAGATACTGATAATAATAATAATAAACATATTTTTTTATGAAAAAAATAAAAATAAAAAATAAAATCTAATATATTATAATTAAAGTAAATAAATAAAGACAACAATTAAGGGATTATTATGTGATAGTTGAACTAAAATTATTTCCAAGGTAAAGATGATGTGTTTACATCAATACAATAGTTAAACAATAGTTATTCTCCTTGATTTAGTTATTTGCATGAGAAAAATAATTTCTTTTCAATTAGTGAGTTGCATGAGAAATATAACTCCTCTTTAATGTTAACTTACCAATTCGCCTAGGGAAAGCCTTGGGTTCTTGTCTAGGGGGTGTGGGTCTAGCCCTTTATGGGTATGGATAGGGTTAAGTTACCGATTCACCTAGGGAAAGCCTTGGGTTCTTGTCTATGGGGTGTGGGTCCAGTCCCCTATGGGTCTGAATAGGGTTCCACCTATAATTGTGGGTCTGGCTTGGATGAACTTGGTGAACCCATGGAGTATTTTGCTCCTCACATGCCCAATTGATGAATTTGCCCATTTATTAATTTTTATACTGTTTTTTTACTCCAAAAAGCTACATTTGGTCCCCTAATCCTAAAATGTGACATAAAAAACATGAAAAAGCAAGCAAACTCATTTTCTCTATTGTGAATGAAAAAAATTATTGTCTTCTATTGTTCAACTTATTTTTTTGCTTGTCATTGCACAAATAGAGTTGAAGATTGATCATTGAATGCTCCAAGCTGGTTGTTGTGCTATTCTTACACATTTGCAAGTGTTAGTTTATTGTCAAGGAGATCGTAGGGCGAGATTTCTTCAAAAGAGGTAGGTTTTTTGAAGTTTTTTAATTTTTAATTTTATTTTTATTTCATATAGATTTTTTAACAAATGACCTCTATTGTTTTGTTTTGAAGTTTTTGGTTGGTGGGGTCATCCCCAAATTATATTTTAAGTTGTTTTCATAATATTTTTCGTTTTCAAATTTCATTTGTTTCAATTCTTCGAGTGTGTTGTTTATTGGATTTGTTTTAGGTATCGCAATGACAACTGTTTTTAGCTTTGTGAACCAACCTCACATCAAAACAAACCCAAAATTTCCCCTTTGAAAATATGTTGAAATGGTACAACTTCTAAGTGGTGGAGGTTATGTTTGGATTTGTGGTCCTTATAAAGTTAGATTTTTAATCTCATACAATCAAGTGAAATGCCATTTGTATAAGATACTTGTACTAGGAATCAAATTTTGTCCAGACAAAGATGATAATGATCTTCTAGATACAAAAGCCTTGGCATTTATTGAAGAGCAAGAAAAAACAAACCAAGCATTAGATCATAAATCAAATCATCCTTTGGTAAAGAAAGGATTTAGAGAGATGAAGCCACCTACATTGCCTTCTTATTCTGAATCTATAGACAACCACCCATTTTTGTGAATACTTGAAGAACAACAAGTGACCTTGACACATAAGAGATCAAAGGGACCATTGGAAATGACATTTTAGAACAAGTATGGAGAGATTACCAATCAAGACAACTATACGTGTCTATGTGAATGGGTTAGCACTCAATGTTGTCCATTCACTATATTAGCAAAAAATGGTGAAATCAATTAATGAACTCCAAAAGGGTATAAGGACCAAAGTTTTGAAAAGGTGTGTGACCCCTTATTGGATAAGGAGGTGAAATTTGTAGAGGACTTCTTGAAGCCCATAAGAGATTCATGGATAGAAACATGAGTGTCCATCATTTGTTATGGATGGAAAGATGCAAAAAATTGCCCATTGATCAATCTTAATGTAGTAACCCCCAAAAGGGCAATGCTTTCTACAGTTGTGGATTGTGAAGGAGAGGTCAAGGATGGTGCATCTATAGCTAACATTCTTTGTCAATCCATTGAGGAAGTGGATCCTTTTATTTGTTGTGCAAATTATAACAAACTGATGCAAAGCATCCACACACACAACCAACTAGGGGAGATCTTTCTCCCAACTCACCTACTCAAATAGGTGATTACTCTTCACAAAGCTACAAGAGCCTCACAAAGTTACCAGGTGCTCATATGGCTGCAACACCCCCAAAAACACACCCATGTCTCTCAACCCTTATCCAACCATTGACTCATGCTCAAATAGGACAAATCAACATGTCTAAGTCACAATCCAACTCTCCAACATTCAATTACCACCAATACCCTCAAACCTCACTCAAAAAAATTAACCTTCAACTAGGTCTTCTATTTGCTCTTAGGCACTCTCCCAATACCAAGTGGGTACATACCATCCTAAGGCACTGCATGACAACTTCAAGGGAACTCTTTTCATAGCCCAAAACACCATGCTTCACCCTCTCAACCACCCTAGAACACATAAAGAACCATGTTGCTATAACATTGTCCTTTTATGATAGTCACACTCTCATGGATCATTCCCTCTTGAGAACACCCCAAACCCTATCCAAAATGTAGGAGGACTCCTCTACTCACTCCTCTGTCTTCAAACTCACCAACAACTCACACTCCAACCTTGCAAAATGTAATGATCCAAAGCATAGTCAAACTGATAGTCAACACAAGGTTTAGGACAGTCATACACCCTCACAGATTGATTGGCTTCTTTGGTCACCAAAAACTTGGATTATGTTTAGATCTCCCTCACAAATTCCCCACTCCCTTCACAAGACCATTCAAGGACCCTTGAAGCAATTGCACCATCCAAACTCTATGCATACATCGTTAAAAGACCCTTACACATCATTAAACATCATGTTAGACCCATTGGTACACATTGTCTACATAATGACAATTTTGACAATATTTATCAATATGACTCCTCAAAGACTCAACACATCACCTGATGGTCTTAATGACCTTTATCACATCAAATATGGTCTTCTAGGACCTTATTCATGACAAGAACTCAAAAATCTTAACCTATTACCAATTTGGCATCATGGTGGCCATCTTGTGCTAGGTGCTCCTGCACCACAAACAATTCCAAAAATTGTAGTGTTGTTGGATTATTGGTTGAGGAGTGTTATTCATACATTTTTTGGACACCTTGTGTTGTCCACACCATCAACCGAATGCTACAAAAAATTTCCACCAAAATTGATTAGATCAAACATACATGTATGTAGAGGCTCAAGAGATCCAAATGTTCGTCACCAACCACCATATGTCACAAGACATATTTAAAACACTCTTAACATTGGAGTTGTTGAAGGTAAGTTAAATAATAGATATGTTTCACTTTAGTAACTTTTTTATTTTAATTTTTTTAAAATTTAATTTAATTTATTTTGATTTTCAAACAAGTTGTTGAGACATATTTTGCCTCAAAAACAATTGTGTCGAGACAACTTGTGTAGGTTCATGAGACACTTTCTAACATGATCATTAGTCCAAATTAGTCAATGTGGAGCCAATCTAGCACTGTAGGGGGATCAAAGGTTAAAGAAATGTTCTTAGACGATATTTGGTAGGATCGCGTTGAGTATCTCCCTAATTTCACTAAGCACATATTGAGCATGATCTGTTATACCAACATGGATAGGCCTTGTTTGGGCGAGGTATATGATGACATCAACTCAAGGATTGAGAAGACAAAAGTTATGATAAATGTAAAAGAGTAAAATCTTGAAGAAAATTTCTTTAAAGAATTAAACAAAATCATTGTAGAGATGGAACAAAATTACAACTCTATTGCATCTTCTTGCCTTTGCATTAAGTCTCAAATATTATAGAACTTAGCTCCTTTCAATGACAAAAAGAGTTGGCCCATATAAAGTTGCTCAAGGGTACAAGGTAACACTTTGTAGACTCTTCACTGAACGTGACATGCATGATGCAATGAGAGCTGAGTTGATGGGTTTTGCTTGCTCCAACGTTTGTGGTATTGATGGTCATTGGGACTAGCGTATGGTTCATGCTTATAGTTGGTGCTATTTATGAATCATACATACACCTACAAACCTCTTGCAATCAAATTTTATAGCAAGTAATTTTTATAAGAAAAAAACTTTTATCTTTTCGGTTTTATTTATATTTTAAAATTTAAATTTGTATCTCTTAACTCTCTAATTTTGTCTTGATAGGTTGCTAGTTCATCTATATCCAAGAAGAATTGGAGCACATACTCCTTCATCCACTCAATAAAGTGCAATAGACTATACTAAAAAAATATAGAGGAGTTGGTGTATGTGCATTCAAACTTGTAGCTCCTTACAAAGAAAGTGGCTACAAACAAGGAGGTACAAAGAAGTGGGATATCGAGCCAAAGTGTATTAACTTGGATACTTCTACTACCCATTTTGCTATGTTTGATGTTGACGATGACTATGAGCCACCTAGTGAGCATAAGAGTGGTAGTGCCAATGCCAGTATTTATGGTTCCTCTAATTTACCACAACATAAATCATCTAATATGGATGATGATAATGATATTTTTTATGACCCATATGATATTTGATCAATGATGGCTGATTGTTGACACTTGACATTATTATTTTTAACTTTAAAGTTTAATATATAATATGACATTCGAGTTCCACTAATATTTGACTATTAACATGGTGGTGTATTTTAAACTTAATTATTGTTGCAAATTTGTATATATTTTTTATTTTTATATGATTTTATATCCACGAACCCAATCCCCCAAAAAGTTTTGTTTTTATATCGATGAACTCAACCCCCCAAAATTAAAGGAACCCAAACCCCGACCGGAACTTAACTTTAATGTATGCATGAGAAAGATAACTCCTTTTTAATATATGATTGCATTTTGATATTACAATAGGATTTCTCTAAAATTATAGAAAAATAAAGAAACATAGAAAACAAAATATATAAATTTAAAGAAAAGAATGGAGGCGGGGGCAGGATGGAGGACATTGTAGGAAAAGAAAAAGAAAAGTGAAGGTGATAATAGGGCAGAGAACTTTATGGTGGAGGAAATTTCAGGTATGTTTGATGAATTGAAAGAAGAAACAGATATTTTCCTTGCTCTGTAAAAACACAAGTACTACATACCTTATAGTACACCACTGACAACTAGAGAGAAGAAAATCAAATGCAGCATTCATGGAAGTCACTAGGCCAAGTTTTAGGGGAAGAGATCTTATTTATACTAGAGTTATTGGTTAAAAACATTGACCACATAGCCAGTTGCAATAGCTTTTACTTTCCATGGTCTTTCAGGAAAACCATTTTGATCTAATCTTTCATTCTCAGCTTTTCTTGAGATCGCATTTCTTTGAGGCATCTTATGCATGCTCAGGATTTTCTCTCAGTCATTAATTCAAACAATTTCACACCCTCCTTTTAGTTCCAAATGGTGTATAGGAAGATAGGATGCTTCTAAAATATCAATCTGTCATATTTGGATAATCTAATCCCACTTGTATTCTACAATCGCCCCTTATACTGATAAAGGTTGAGGAATTGGTTTTACACCAGCCTATACTAATGGTTTTACATCCTTAGTTTTTTCCTGCATTCATCAGCCAATTATGAACTGCATAGCATTTCCTTATTCGTAAGCACAATGTGCATGCCAGAAAAAATGGATATAACATTGTTATAATAATTTTAGTATACCTTTCCAAAGGGTATTTGATTCTATAATTAAATACAATATAGCACAAATGCTTGGCTCTCTGATTGCCTGGCCAATCTAGCAAAACCACTTTAGGATCATTAGATCTTCATACTATTGACCACTATAGTATAATTGTAGGTTTTAAAGAACAAGTTCATAAATAAATAAAGGACTTTGCATTAGTATAGGTTTTAAATTAATAGATTTTCATACTATTGATCGCTATGGTATAATAGTAGGTTTTAAAGAACAAGTTCATAAATAAATAAAGGATTTTGAATTAATAGAAGTCTTAAATTAATTTGTTTAGAAGTAAGGATTTCGATTTTATTTTGATTTTTGATTTATGGTTAGATTAAAAGATAAAAAATTTATGATAAGAAAACATAAGAGCTACATAATATAGAGAATACAAAAAAACCATCATATTCAAGTTCATCATTCCATTATACAAGAAGTTTTCTTAAAGATGTAGCCTATTTTACAAATAAACAAATAGTAACGTGTTTGCTTATACTCGACATCTTGAATAATGTTACTAAATTTTTTTTAAAAAAAAAGCGTGTAACTCCCTTTTACCTATTGAAGATATTATCAATACTTAAGTTGTTAATTATCTTTATGACTAGTTTCTACTTAATCAAGAGGACATGATGTGTAATGGGATATTAAAGTTTCAACATGGAGAAAATTTAGGGATAGTTACTTTGATGTAATAATAATGAAATCATTTTAATTTATTGTAGATTAAAATAAAAATACGGTAGTTATATAAAGTGACAGACAAGAAAGGTTAGTTGATTTAGACAACTCATTTTTATTATTAAAGATGCATTGAAGTAGTAGAAATATTTTTAAAGTAAACATCCTTCAAGCATCTATAGGTGTATGTTCTTAAGTTTAAAATGACACTAATAAAATACAAGCAAATTACATTAATTAGGAGTGATAATTCAAAAGAAAAAGTCATTCTTTTTTACTAAGGTATGTAGGGATCTTAAAAGAGTCCAGATCATTATACAAAGAAACAAAAAGAAGCAATAAACAAGTGTCCCGACTCTATACAAAGGCTACCAAAAGGCTGGATGAATCGAGACCAAACATTCCATAAACAATACAAACAAGAGAAAGAGGAACAATTAAAGCCAAGCTGCCAAACAAGGCCACAAACAAAAGATAAAGCAAGGACTGTTGGTTTCCCACTTAGATAAACCTAGGTCAGGAGCCAGTTAACCTTTCACCTACAACTCAAGTATGAGTTTGGGAAGAGGAAGGAGAAAGACCTTTTGTCCTACTAACAACAATCAAAGAAATAATATCATCCAAATTCTTAATGCTAGACAGATCATGAGAAGAAACCCCCACAAAGGGCTTAAAGATGGAGGAATAGGATGATGAGGCGAAATGAAACCATCCAACTCATGAAAAATCTAAATTCGAGTTGAAGCTACAAGAAAATCAAGTTGCGAGCACAAAGTAAGAGATTTTCCACTAGGGTTCATTGAAAACAATAAGGCCACACCAAAAACTAAGGGCTCATCATTATTCTGAGAGGAGCCGAGTCATTTAACAAAGATCAGAAGCATTGATAGTCAAGTGATCTCCATTAGCATTCTTCCACCAAGTAGAGTGCCTTTAAAATGTGAGAGAGAACAACTCATGGCTAAGTGATCAATTGAGAAGCAATGGTGAAATATAAAAGGGAGGCTGTCATAATCAAGTGGTTGAGTCCAAGGCCATCCCCCAACCATCATAATCACATCCTTGTGAAGAGGCTTGGAGATTTCAATATCTGCTAGAATGTGAGAAAAAGTAGAATGCCCATATATGAATTGGAATCAATAACATTCAAAAAGTGACCAATAAAGTTGCCAATGGCCTCATTACAAGAATCCTCCAAAAATTGGATGAGAAGATTTTGAAGTATAACCCACACCAAACACACATTAAGTGGTTTGGTAAAGGGGTTAAAATATGTTGTCCAAGGTTTGATCGAGATGGAGTGCTCTTCCCAAGCCCACAATTTACCTAGCACCAAGTTTTTGTCCTCTGAAGAGGCAAATTAAGTAATGAAAAACCTTTTGCATAGGGGAAGAGCTCAACCTTACTAGTCATGAAGAACCTTTAGAAATCCAACACCCCATTGTGTATTTCAAGAAGAGAATGCCAAAGGTTGAATAATCTGCACACCAAACCACTATGTTGGTAGAAGTCCTCAATTTCCTCCACATCTTTTTCATAAACTACCATTGGGGAGGATTTAGCACAAAGGATGGGATGAAATTTCTCCTTCAAAGGGCAAGCAACAACAATGCCAACACTAGGACCAACAACATTAGCAAAGCTTCGATGATCATAAGACGTAGCTGCATCATTAGTGACGACATTAGTGGTGCCACTAATAGCAACCAAGGAAACAATCGTCATAAGAGAATTAGGGCAAGCCCTTGTCAGAGAGAGGGAAGACATCATGAAACCACAATTTACTTAATGCAAAAGTATTGTTTCCATTATCCTTTGTAGCAGGCCGCAAACTAGGAACGTCTAGATAGATGTGTCCAGGAGTTGTTGCACCAGGTCACGAGTTTGATTTGCCACTAAATAGGATAGGGAGCACCATCAAAAGTGATACATTTTGTTAATGAAAAAATAATTATTTCTAAAAGATAAGTAGGGGTTTTGAAAGGGCCCAAACCCTTTACAAGAGGAAATATTTAGCAATAAGAACAAGACAACTAAGGATAGCTAGAGAATAACAAAGAAAATACAAAAGATAGGATATTACAAAACCTTATAACCAACCCAAAATCTGGGTGGTTTATAAAATTGTTCCAAAGGATCCTTCTCCTGTTAACTTCTTTTCTTGGAACAAGAAAAATTTATAAGACCACGAGTACAATCATCTTCCAACCCCAAAGCTTCAAAAGATAAATCCATCATCATATTGTACACAAGAGATTTTCCTTTATTGTCTTCCTTTTACACATCCTCAAATGATGTAATAGACTCCTCAATATTAACAAAAATGGTGTTTCTTGTCATTTGAACAACTCATAAAAGTATGGTCCACTTTATAACAATAATAACAAATGATACTACTATACCCAAACACCATATTTGGAAGACAAAATAATTGGAGTAGGGAGCACCATATCTTTCTCCACAAACAGAGAGAATATGGCGAATAAAAAAACTTTTTGAATTTTGTGATCAGATCAATAACACAATTGTGCCTAAAACTATTGGCAATTGTATATGGTGAAAAGTGATGATGATAAACTATTGTAAAACCATAAAGATCCAACAACAAATTATCTAAGTCCTACAATGAAACATTCACCAATACCAATAGAGATACCTAAGATCATGTAAATCAACAAATAAAACAATATTACCATTCACATGTCAAGTAGGGTTTCAATCTCCATTGTCTCGTATCTCCATTGATCTTCTTTGATATATTTTCTCTCACATTTTATGTGTGCACAAGAGCTCAACAAAGAACGGATTGTGGTTGATAGCTTGATCGCAAGAAGGCTTGATTGACACAGTCATTAGTGTTTATAATGAAGGACAATATCATCTTATATAGAAGACACTTTAGGAAATGAAGGGGTAAGATTAAGAGGTGTAAAGATAAATGGTCGACTAGGTAGAGGAAATAATTAAATGATAAAGGGGGTAGGTAAGAGAAGAATTAAGAGATGAATGACATGTATTATGGGTAGAAAAGGCTACTGAATTAATTAAATAAATAAAGATCTATTTAATTAATAGAGGAAGTGGGATCAATTAAATAAATAAAATATTTATTTAATTTAGGAAAATGACAATTTAAATAAATAAAAGTATTTATTTAAATGAGGAAAGGATTAGAAGAGGATTAATAAATTAATTAAATAAATAAATATTTATTTAATTAATAGAAGACATGATAAAATAATTCAATAAATAAAAATATTTTTTTAATTAGACGAGACAAATTTAGGTGTCCACATTTTGCCCCTTTTTGAGATAATGCAGCTTGTCGTGTTGGCTCGAAGAAGATAAGATAAATTGATAGAAAGTTGCCCCATGACGGGAATGATATGCCCCCTCGAGAGATTGGATGAAAATGTTTGAAAAAAATCGCAAACAATCTCTCGAGAAGAAAGAAAGGGTAGAAAGGACTGACAAGGTCACACAAGAAAAAGACTTACTCAAGAGGAATTAATGTAATCGTATCTATGTCCTAAAAGGCCAAAATTGATAGTTATGTGATGAACATACACTATCAATTGGATAAGTTGCTGAGAGGGTTCACTCAAATAGGTTCCCTAGGGAAGAAAAACTAGAAAGAATTCTAGAATTGACAATTCTGTGATAGACATATGTTGCCAATTGGATAAGTTGCGAAGAGGATTCACTCAACAGGTGTCCTATAATAGGTAGGTTTGCTAAGTTGAGTATAGGATAAGTCGTCGAATTGATAAAATCCAGCAAGTGCTCTAGTAGAATAGGATTAAGTGCAATGTGACAAACATATACGCTAGGATGGAGCGCCATGTGATAGACATAAGCACTAGGATAGAGCCTGATGAGAAACACCATGTGATGGACATAGGTACCACTAGGCTAGGATAGGATAAGATAAGCAACACTATGTGATGAACATGAGTACCACTAGGATTGACACGATTGATTTGATTGGATGCAAGAGTACTTACCCCAGATTGAGTCTAGAGAGAGATTCCCTGTGACACAGCGGTTACGAACACATTTGATAGTTGAGGACCACACCGCGATCAAGGCAATGGGATTGAGACACGTTATGTATATGCCTGAGATTTGGGCAAACACAAGACTGTTAATTGCTTTGGTGAAAAGATGGTCCCGCAGGGTCTGCAGGAGGGGACAAATGAGATGATCCAGGGGCTGGTCCTTCGGGAGCTCAGATTCCTTCGAGGTCAGCTGGCTCTGAGGGAGGGTCTTCATCATAGATCTCTTGGATCCCATTTTGTATTAGTTTTTGTATGATGATGTAGACACCTTTGGGTGATTTTGTAGCCATATGAGATTTTGACATCATTGTATCATGACACTTATTATTTTTTGATATATATATATATATAAGATGATCCATCCTTGCAGTAACTATATGCATGTGTACTATGTGTTTATGATTCTATATGATAGTGCAATTTATTTATGCATGTTCTGCTTATGATGATGATTATGATATGGATGCAAAATATGTACATGATGAGATGCATTATTTTTTATTAATTTTTTGGGTTTATACACAGATGAGTATATGGTAATGATATAATATGATTATTTACAGGATGTGATGTACGATGTGTCATTATTTTGGCATTTTATGTTTTATATGAGAATGCAGTTACTAACCAACGATATATGCAAGATGTGATGCTATTGTGATATCTATATGTATGTATGGAATGAGATATGCTAACATGTGATGATGCAGGTGCAAACTACATGATATGCATATATTTTTAGCGTGTCATTATACTCAGTCATGTGATAGTGGGCTACACAGACTCATGGAAGGACGATGGAGGTCAATCGCGAAAAGGGGATGGAAGATATAATATATGTAAGTGAAAGAGCTTCTTGTGCTTTATCATCATTGAGATTTATTATGGAAAATAGGTTATGACAATCGAGGTATAGGTTCAACCCATAAAGTCATTGTACTCGTTTGCATGGAGATCAGACAGTCGCAAACAAGGAATGCCCCAGTTCACATTATACTCACAATGTCCTAATATCCTTGGACAAGTCATAGCATTACTAAGATACAAACCACAGACAACAAAACAATAGGTGAACATATCACATCCTCACCTTTCTAGTGAAAGACATCCTCGAGATAGAATCTTTAGTCAGAGATATCCTGAAAAAGCTAAAAGACATGTCACCAAAAAGATGAAATTAAAAGAAAACCAAGACTTGACACCAACACACAATGAAATCCTCATGTTATTTGTGTTTCTTGCCACATATGTTAACATGTTTGATTTGGTCACAATGTTGTTATGCTGATAAAGGATAAATTACGCTGAAAACCATGTTGTTGCCAAAGTCTAATGAAAGATTTGATTTGTTGAAAGCCCACTATTGCTTGTGTCTCATCTGAAACTGACTGAATCCATGAAACTGATACTTTATTGTGAAGAAGAATGAAACTTTATTGCAGATTGATGATGCAAATGACTTCTTATTGCGGATTGTGTGCGAAAAGGATGAATGAGAATACAATACTCCTCAAAACATGTGATGCTCAGGGTACCACTTCCATCACTAGATTTAGGATTTTGCCCCAGTTATAGATTGGACCTAATTTATTATGGAAGGAAAGGGTGAAAAGGGGAGGGTTATTATGAATGGCTAACTAATCTTAGGTAGATCAGTAACAAGCCATGATGGGAATGAGTAGGTTTAATATGGATGGATAGGTTGTTAGTGTGTGCAAGGTGAAATGATGAGATTGAATCCTAAAGGAGGGTGGAGCAACATCTCTACGCATGGTGCCAGTAACCCGGTTTTCACAGTGGTACTTGGCCAAGGCGCAACTGAAGTGGTTTTCACCGTTGGACGGATTTATCTCTTTACTTCTTTTTTTTTCATTTTTTTTTGTCACAAGGCGTCTGTTTGCCAGTTTTTCATCAAGTAACATTTATTTTTATTTTTATGATTTTTTTTATTTTTGATATTAGGATATTTTGAAGAGCTATGTGTAAAACTTGTGAAGGTGCATGTTGTTGATAGGATCTTCCAAAGGTTCTCCATCTAGAGTTGAGAGCTAATATGCACTTGATCCATAGATTGTTGTGATGACGTAAGGACCAAGCCAATTTGGTTCGAATTTGCCTTTCGTATCTTTGTCCTGCTGATTTTTAGGATTTTCTCTAAGAACTAAGTCACCCATCTCAAATATGCGAGGCTTTACCTTGCGATTATAGTTGCTTTGCTTCGTGATTGAATGATGTGTTGCTCCATTGATTCTTCCTTGATGAGAGAACAAAGGTAGAATTACTAATGTGTGGACTACGCAGGCCCATGTGCATGCACCTAAAGAATTTTGGGCATCCCTGATAACAAATTCCTTTGAGGAAGTTCCATTAAAGGTCCATTGATGGAGATCAAGGGTTTTAAAAAGGGCGGCACACAAATTGTTCTTGTTTTTATAAAAAAAACATAACATGGCATCTATTCTTGCCCCTCTAAAATGTTAACTTGTTTTTAGAATTTCAAAAATCACTCCAGTGAGAAATTAGCTAACACCATATAGTTTATGCCAAAAAAATTGACTAATTTTTTAATGAATACATAATTTTTTACTAATTTTTAAAGTGGAAACATAAAAATAAAATAAAAAAAATTGAGCGTGCCCCCCCTATTTTTTTAAAAGGAATAAAAAATAAATTAAATATTCAATACATGTAGAATGGAGTCTAGTTTCTAAAAATGTAATTTGTTACAAAATTAGATAAACACGTAAAAAACTATAGGTCCAAAATAACTCATGTTGTTTTTTGACAAAAAAACAATCACACTAACAAAAGAAATTAAAGATCATGAAAACCTTAACATAATCAAAACATGAAAAAATTATATGGTTAGATAGCTAAGAGAGTGTATAACACCATCATGGTATTTTAATTTGCTTTGAAACATGTGCAAACTTGATGGATAACATAGCAAAAAAAGTGTGAATTTTTTTCTTTAAAAAAAAGACGTCTTTGGCATGAAATTGTTGCCCAACCCTTTGGGTTGGATGCCCAAGGAAAATCCAACCCAAAGGGTTGGTATTTCTAAATGCAAAATATTTGGTGAGTGCCAAATTTTGTGCTCGCCAAATGTGAAAAGTATATTTTTTTCATTTGATGAGCACCCAATTTGTTGCTCGCCAAATGTTTCGCATTGAAAAATTCTCTTTCGCTTTCTCTCTCTCTCTCTCTCTCTCTCTCTCTCTCTCTCTCTCTCTCTCTCTCTCTCTCTCTCTCTCTCTCTCTCTCTCTCTCTCTCTCTCTCTCTCCCACTTTGATTATTTGTTTTGGACTGAAGTAAAACTCAATCTCCCAATAAGAATATATACATGAAATATAATATTTAAGTATAAGAAAGGAAAAAGACAGACATATTAAGTTATATTTTATGTATATATCGGCAGGATGTTTGAGAGTGGTTTCAAATCTCTATGAATCATAATGTAGATTCTATGTTTTAGAAGATCGTATAAATTTTTTAGACATTCGAATTTTAGTAATCACCATGTTCATATTAACATTCTCTCCCACTCCCTATCTCACTCTCTTTATCTCCCCCAAACTGTAGATCTATCTCTCTCTCTCTCTCTCTTCACTCTCTCACCTCTCTCTCCCCTCTCTAGGTCTCTACGACCCTATGTAACTTGTCTTCCTTTCTTACCCCAATCTCTATCCCCGTCTCCCTCTCTCTCTTCTTCTCTCTCCCTCTCTAATTGAACTTATCTCCCCTCTCTCTCCATTCTCATGATCACTACCTAGCCCTCCCACTCTCTCTCCTCATCTCTAGGTATCTCCCTTCCTCCCTCTTTACCTCACTACATCTCTCTCCCTATCTCACTACCCTCCTCTCTCTCCACAATTATCTCTCTCACCTCTATCTTTGTCCCCTAGGTCTCTCTCCACTCTCTCCCCAAGATCTAGGTCTCTCACCTCTATATTTCTCTCCTCTCTAGTTCTTCCCATCCCTCTTCACTTATCTCCCTACCTCCTTACCCCCATTTTTAATTTTTTATGAAATTCTCTCTCCCCCTCACCTCTCTACCTCTCCCCTCTCTAGGCCTCTCAGTCACTCCCTATCTACCTCTCCCTCCTTCCCTCAGCCCTCTCTTTCTCTTTGTTCTTCTCTCTCATTTTATCTCTCCCTCCCCTCTCTCAGTCATAATTTCTCTCTCCCTTGTATAAGTTTTAGGGAATAGGGTATAGGATATAGGTTTTAGTGTATATGGTTGAGGGTACACAAGGTTTAGGGTTGATGGTATTGGTATAGGGTTCAGGGTACAAGATCGCTAGTATAGTAATCTGGGTACATAAGGTTTGTAATGCCTACCAAAATACCCTAGAGAAATAAACCAAAATCTACTAACAAAAGGAGATAAATTTTTTTTAATTAAGGTAACTATCACTTCTATGCTATTTCTAACATTCCACTAATACAACATTACTACCATTATTCATCAATGCACCATTAAAAATTTACATGAATGCATAAGTCAGCATGAACATATCCATAGGATCATATTACGCAAGCGGAATGACCATTTAATTATTAACACAATCTCTATATAAACACATACAATGCAAATCCACTCCCTAGGGTATCTCAACATCATTACTTGACAAAGTCCTAACACGTCATATATCCATCTTAGAACATCACATTCTATTATCCATCTATCCATTTACTTTCCATACAACTATGATAAATCCTTAACACATTTGTATAATTTAGTCACATAACATACTCTTTAGATTCTTTTAGAAAGTACCTAATCAAATACTCCTAATATTCATTCTTTCATTCATCATAAACACATCATAGTTTTTATAACCATTCTCTTCTATAAGACTAGATTATTCTTCAATTTTGATTACATATCTCTAAGATAACTAGCTCATCTACCAAGGTAACATAATCCATTTCATCTAGATAACTTCCATTTCTTAAACAAGATCTATAACAACAACTACTACTCTTCCAACTTAATTTCCATGAGATTATACATACAACCCCATCTTACAATTTCGATACAATACAAATGCATACATACTAACTCTTTCTTATCCACATAGAACTCATAATTTAACATTAAATAATGAATATCCAATGCACCAATGAATGTACAATGAGAACTTCTCCTAAACTCTTACATCATACTCCCTTATCAATTACATCTACAAATACATGAAGATACATAACATAAGAGTACATAAACTCTTTTACAAATACAAAGCATTATGGTACAATGTTTATTTTCCAAGTACATAGAAATCGGGTCCAAAGAATATCCACATAACGAATAATCCAAGAATCCATTCCATGCACGCTATCATCCAAGAAGAGGAATATCCCAATGGAAGAAGGCAACAAACCGCTCGACCATGTGGAACCAAATAGGAACCACCCCTCGTGCTAGGAGATGACATAATGTTCGAACCCACACTCTAGACCTAAGTTGACACCTAACAACCATAGGATACATCATGACATCACAAGACTCGAACATAAGAATACAACATCAAAATACATCAAATGGCTAAATCAAAGAAATCAAACTTCTAGAGGCGCAATCAACAAATCAAGGCATATAGATAATGGACACATGTAGGGAAACAACGTCATCACATGCTACCCTCATAAAGAAGGGGCCAAGCCTCACCCTGATAGACATGTGGAACTATCTCAACCTTGGAGCCATTCAAAGGAGATCACAGTGTTTCCAAGATCATCCCAAGCATACACTGCTTCTAAAGCTATTGGGTGGGGCCACAAAACCAATTTTTATCTTGTTTAGTGAATTCCTAAATACCCAAACCCACTAATCAATTATTAAGATTATCACTTGCATTTACAATAAAACTCTTCATGTGGCTCCATAGTTCTAGACCCCCTCCCAGAGATCTAATGCTCATGACCTTGGTCCTACACATGCAAGAACCCACTCTCCCTATCATGAACCAAAACCATAGTGTAAAACATAACAAGATATGTCATAACAACAACATGAAGTTCAACATGGAATTCATCCAAAACTCATTACAAATATGTTGCAACTGATTTACAAAGATAGCCATCAACATATAATCCAAGAGCCACTTATCAAGAATCAAGCCATAAGCTCAAAATGCCAAAATGCAACAATAAAGAGAGCCTCAAGAATTTCAAATGCACATAGATAAGGGAAATACATGAATCCAATAACATAAAACACTCCTCCACAACAAGGCACTACATATCCTCTTGCTGGAGTTGCAAATTATCCTTCCTCAACAAGAAGGACACAGTCAACTTGCTGGAGCAACATATCAATAATACCTTAACGGACAAGCGCAAAACTACTTGCCAAAGCCAAAATGGATTCATACACATCAAAATGAATAGCACAATGACCAAACACCATCAAATATGACAAATCAAGCCAAGAAATCAAACTAAGAACTTCAAAAACTGCTTCAGGAACTGTTTGATCTTCTTGTAGCGCTTTTGTCATAGAGGTGCCACTTCAGAAAATGGGAAAAAGAAGCGATTAAAATTGCCCAGATTTGAACAGGGGCTCAACCAAGGCCTAAGATTGACCCAGAAGACATTAAAATCCATCACAAACACAGAATATGATTTGCACAAGATCAAAAAGATCACATATATAAGATAGACAACTCAACCGACGAATACTTGCACAGAAAAGATCACAAAAAGAACCACATCTGATCCAAAACACACCAAACAGTCACCAGACAATAAGAGGTCCTCAAAAAGGATTTCTAAGGCAATACAAGCCTTCACAAATCAAAGACCAACACTTAGAACATTCGTAGGGAGATTATAGCATAAAAACCACATATCATGAAACACCCATTTCCTAGCATGCATAAAATAAGAAATTCCAGATTCGAATTGCAACCTTTTCAAAATTAATTTTCTTTCAATCAAATCAATATTAAACAATTGAAATCATTCCCATAATTTTCCCAAAACAATCTTTTGTCAAATATTCGTAGACAATCTTTCTTGAAAAACTCAAAACTGAGAATAGGAAGTCAGATCCAACCTGGAAAAGAAGCAATGGCAATGAAAAATCGATGAAGAAATCTCCAAATCCAGCAATCTCCAAGTGCAATCCACAATCAAAACCAAAATCTAAATCTTTGAAGCAAATGTGAAAATTTCTCCCGAAAGCCAACCTCTCGTGAATGCACAGGAAACCAAAGATATACTAAAAATTAAACCTCAAAACTTTAATAAAAACTGACCAATAAGAAAAATCCTCAAAACAATATATTATACCAACCCTCACATAGTTCGAGGGAGATAATAAACAAATATATTATTTACCTACCTCCCTCCATTCGACCAATTAGATAAAAGAGTAGGTAGATTTATAATATTTCAAATTAACTAAAGAGGGGTAAAATGACAATTGATTAAATAATAGTTTACACACCCCACGATCAAATATTATTAATGAATAGTGATATTATTTATTCTCCCAATAAATAATAAACCACAACATAAATTAAATAAATAACCATGGATAATAATGTTTATCCATTAATAAAATATCAATGCCTTGATTAAATAATATTATTTAATTAAATAACAACAATTAAATAAATAACCATAAATAAATAATAATAATAATAGAAAATCCAAAAAGGGCATCATCAAAGTAAATAAAATAAAATAAATATGAAATCCAATAATCAACATTCGATAAAACTCAATTAAAATATATATAAATAAGAGCTAATTGACAATAAATAACAATAAACAATAAATAAATAATAGATCAAATAAATCAATAAGTCAATTAATTATGAAATCTCAACAATAAATTAAATAATTATTTAATCACTAAATCATAAACTAATGTAAAATAAGGTAAACTTCAGAACCCAATAAATAAATAAATGATCAAATAATATATTAATATCTCAATCTAGCCACTTAATAAACTATGCAATAGAATCAATTATTAATTTAATTAAACAATCATACCCACAAGACCACATAACAAGGGTCCTAACAACCACAGTGTGCCACAAGACAATACTAACATGACTTAACTGTCAAGGTGACAACTTAATCCTAGAGTGTGCAAGGGAAACACATGCCATCTCCAACAACTTGCCATTGGGATAGAGACACCCTCAAACCTGTGAAGCCAGGTGGAGTCAATGTCTAGTACCTGCAAACCTCCATCAACACTAAACACAACATATACAATACATAGACATCATAATAATCAGACATGTGATAGAGAATCGCAACGACATGCCATACTCACTATGAGTGATATGACATCGTCTCTACTAACGAAGACAATCACACAATATAGCATCAAAACATTGCATACAATCATGATCATGAAATAGGGTTAGTATCATCATAACATCGTAGTCCTATAGTCCACATAAACAATAAACACATACAAATCCATCCATCATGGTGATACTACGTGCTAACATCCACAAGAACCATCAATTACCATATGTCATATAGTATGTCTACCATCATCAGTCACATAAATCTCCAACATGATGAGTCATATCAAATATCATAAATCCACATAGAGTAACTAGCATCATCGATACCATCTAAGATAGCAATAGAGTCATAAATAACCATCTAAGCATCAAACATATGTTCAAATAAGTCTATCAATATATAAATTAAAATGCAAGCCTAGGAAGGTCACTACAAGGATGAGGGTATTGCTTGTACTGATTCTTACCTCTATCTCTCCCTTTCTCTTTCTCTTCTCTCTCTCACCCCTCTCTAGGTCCTTCCCTCCCTTTCTTCCTCTCTCCCTCTCTCCCTTTCTATCCCCCCTCCCTCCTTACCCCCATATCTATCTCCCTCCTCCACAGTCTGTTATTCTCTCCCCCTCTCTTATTCTCTCTCCATTGTCTAGGTTGTCACCTCCCCCTCTTACAGACTCTCTCTCTTACTCTCCCCTCTCTATGTTTCTCCATCCCTCTCTCTCTACCCCTATACATCCCCATCCATGTATTATTACCTACCTCTCTATTTGTCCCATCTTCGCTTCTCTTCCTTCATCTCCACCTTTGTCCCCACCCCCCCTTGCCCATCTCCTTTTCTAAACTCTCTCCCTTCCTCTAGGTCCCTCACTCTCTCCATGTCTACATATCCCTCCATCGCTTCTTACTCGTCTCTCTTTGTTCTTTTGTCTCTTCTCTTCTCCCTCCCTCTCATCTTTATGTCATCACGTCTCCCTCTCCTTTATATGGTATATGGTTTAGAGTATATAAATTGTTTACGGTATAGGTTTTTGGGAATATGGTGTAGGGTATATGGATGATGGTATAGGGTTTAGGGTACAAGATTGATGGTACATGTTTTAGGGTACAATATTGATGGTACATGGTTTAGGGTACATAGAGTGGAGGGTATTGCTCATGTTGATACTTCCCTATATCTCTACCTCTCCATCTCTCTCTCTTCTCTTTCTCACCTCTCTCTTGCTTCTCTAGGTCTCTCCCTCCCTTTCATCCTATCTCCCTCTCTATCTCCCCTCTATCCTTACCCATATATCTATGTCCCTCCCCCACTCTATATTTTTCTCTCTTCCTCTCTTATTCTCTCTCCCTCTCTCCATTGTCTAGGTTATCACCTCTCCCTCCCACCCTCTCTCTCTCCCCTCTATAGTTTTCTCCTTCCCTCTCCACCTATCTACCTCTACATCCATGTCTCATTACCTATACTCTTTCTATACCCCTCCAACTATCTCATCCCCCTCTCTCGTGATCTAGGTCTCTCACCTATCTATATATCCCCTCTCTAGTCCTCTCCACCTCTCTCTCCCTCCCCCTTTACCCTTATCCCTTTATGAAATCTCTCCTCTTATCTCTCTCCCCTCACCTCTCTATCTCCTCCTTCCCCAAGTCTTTGATTCCCTCCATTCCCTCTTACTCCTCTCTCTGTCTTACTTCTTCTATCTCTCCTCTTATGCCCCCCTCTCCTCTCTAGGTCTCTCCATCTCATTCTTCTGCTCTCCCTCTCTATCTCCCCCTCCATCCTTACCCCCATCTCTATCTCCCTCCCCCACACTCTATTATTCTCTCTTCATTGTCTATATCATCACCTCTCTCTGTCTCTCTGTCTCTCTATCTCTGTCTCTCTGTCTCTACCTCTGTTGGAATGCACTGATACCGGCAGTAAACTGAGAGGGGGGGGTGAATGAGTTTAATCGCAAGTACAATTAATTCAATTATAAACCTTATACCAAAGAACAACACAATGAAAGATATATCATGAAAGCACAACACACACAACACCAACATTTTGACGTGGAAAACCCGGAAAGGGAAAAACCACGGTGGGAAACCCTACCCACAATCAGATGAATACTCTGCAGTAGTATTATGAATAATTACAATAGGTTATGCACTTGAAAAAAGGCCAACAGTCTAGAGCACACTGCTCATCACAAAGGGAAGTCTCATTGACTTACATAAACATCGGGCTACAATCCGAAAAGAAATGAACCATGAAAGTAGCATCTTCTAATGATTGATACAGTTCCAGTGAAGCACCAATGTCTACACTGCAATACAAAACCTTTCCAACCTTAATTGGAATGATATGACTCTTTTCACACATAATCCTTTCTCTGATAATGTAGACATAACCACCCATAACCATCGATTCCCAAATTACATGAATAAGTCACCTATAAATACAAATCATCAACCTTATTGACAAGGTCAGCTAACCCTAAACCCATAAACCCATAATTACAAAAATTATATCACATGATACCACTGAACCAATATTATGATTTACATTACATAGCATGGACCTAAATCAAATAACCAAACAATTATATCCGTCGAAAATTCCGTTATGACCAAAATCCAACACGCTTCAGCAACCGGTAGAAACCCTTAGTGAAGTAACAAAAAGTTTATCCGAATCCAAATAGGACCATCATAATAACACGCCATCCAATGCAAATTCACCAAATGATTAGGACATGATCAAGAAACACCTTCAGCATGAGAGAAACTGATTTCATAAGCCGGACCCAAAATCCACTGACCAAGTCACCAAAATAGCATATCGGTAAAGCTAACCGAGATAGCAAAGGCAAGCTAGTAAAGGAAAATACCAAAAGAGATAACAACCAAAGCACAAAATCATGAACCAACAGAATATAGCAAGCATGTAACCCACCAGAATAAGCATCCAAGATCGATTCCAGAGATCTGATCATACTAGATCATAATCACAACCAAAACCAAGAATATCACCAAGACTAATCGAGATAATCTCGAACTGGGATACAGTGTTGACATTAATGACAACACTTAACCAGATCCAGCATATTGCCAACAAACTCTTCATCCAAGTCTCATTTCTCACCCCTCTCTATCCCCTGTTTCTCATCATCTAGGTCTCTCACCTATCTATATTTTGGTGCAGGAGCACCTAGGACTTAGGCTTAGAGATTTTTCTCATTTTGGCTTGTACTGACCCTAGAAAAGTTAGGTAGTGAATAAGGACTCCAGGAGGGTCCAAGAGTGAGTGAGATGAGTAAAATGTAGGCCTAGATTGAGTTAGTTCGTCTTAGGTTTTCATTTTGTGCATAAGTAGTGGTTTGAGTAGGTAGTTGACCTTCTTGAAGGTCAAAAGTGTCAAAAATTGGTATAAGAATTAGGGAGGGTTAAGTTAGTCTTATAAATGCTTTAAAATTCATGAGTGATGACTTAGAATAGGTCTCATAGGTTGAGAAGGCCAAAAATGCAAAAAGTGCAAAGTTGCAAAAAGTTGTCATGACAACTTTTGTCCTAAATTGCTTAGCGATGGAGTTAGGGATTTCCCAACACCCTAGAATGACTCCACACATGGGGAATACTATAATAACCCTCTCTTTCATGGTTACCAAGGTTGGAGTATTGTTTTTGTAAGATCAACATTCTGAAACTACTCATTTTCAGACTGTTTGTCATCATTTTGGCTTCTTTTGCTCATATTGTAAATACTAATGGATTGAATCCATTGATCCAGTAATGGATTGAGTTTATTTGGTGTGTTTAAGAGTATTTGGTTTCATTTCAAACTTTTTAGTTAGATTTTATTAGTTTTTACTTGTTTTGGTTTGCAAACAACCAGTTTTGGCTTGTACATAACATTTTCATGTAAAATGGTTGCCCCATGAATTCCATCTGTGCTACCATCACAGCCTATTGGGACATGGAGGGAAACCACTTTTATAGTGTACATATGCAGGGACAAGTTCTAGAGATGAAATTTAATATGACTGTCACCTTGTTCTAGGCAAGTCCAGGAGCAACTCGGCTAGAGGAGATAGGGTGAATTTGGAGTGTAAAGTGTAGGGGTGGATGCAAGATCACTATCTAACCTTTTGTAGTGGTCCATGAAGTTATTACAAAGTTTCCTATGCAAGGGTAAGCCATAAAAAAACCTTTTGTTTCTCATTTTCCAAACTGGACCAGTCACTGTCAGTTAGAAGGCTTATAAGCCCTTCAAAACTCTCATTTTGGGGTTAGGGCATTGTACGGTGGGATAAGGAACCAAAACCACAAAAATCACTTGAGGTTAGGTAATTATTTGAATAAAATCCAAATTTTCTATGGGGTCTTTTGGACTATTTTCTCTCAAGCCCTAGAAAACCGGATTTTGGAGGACTAATAGGGCTAATTCCTTGTAGCCCTTTTCTAGGCAAAATAGTGAAATCGGTAAGAAGGGAAATGGTTGCAAACCTCAAATGGACCCAAAATATATTCAAAACATGTTAGAAGCCACCTCCTCTACATGAAATCACAACAGTAGGAGGTCAATTTGACAAGTTGAAGCCAAGACAACCATAATGAGCACATGGGAAGCATTGCGATGGTAGGGTTCCTAGCTAAAACACTTGAAGAAAACACCTTGAAATGGATAAGAAGAAATACCTAGAAGAGATTGAGAAGGACTTGGAGGTCTAGAGTGCAACTAGGCCTGGAGAGCTGGTGGAATTCAGCAACACCAACTAGATGAAGTGTTAGCAAACTAGGTGAACCCCGTCATATTTCCCCTCTCTAGTTCTCTCACTCCCTCTCCAAATCTCTTTCCCTGACCACTTACCTGTATCCCTTTATGAACTCTCTCCTTATCTTCTCTCTCTCTTCTCACTTATCTATATACTCCTTCCCTAGGTCTCTCATCCCCTCCATGTGTCTACCTCTTCCTCCATCCCTTCTTACTCATCTCTATCCTTATTCTTTTGCCTCTCCTCTTCTCCCTCCCTCCCCTCTATAAGTATCTCCCTCCATTTATTCTCCTCTCCCTCTCTATATCCCCCTCCCTACTTTCCCCCATTTCTATCTCTCTATTCTCTTCCTCTGGCTTATTCTCTCTTTGCATTATCTAGGTTGTCACCTCTCCCGCCTGCCCTCTATATCGGCTCTCTAGGTTTCTTCATCCCTTCCTCTCCACCTATCTACCTATTCATCCACGTCTCATTACCCACCTCACTCAATCCCCCTCTATATATCTCACCCCTCTCTCTATCTCTCACCATCTAGGTCTATCACCTCTCTTTCCCCCTCTAACCTATCTCTCACCTATCTATCCCCTCTCTATTTCTCTTGCTCCCTATCTACCTCTTTCTCCATCTCCCTTTCCTGTATACTTTATGAATACACTCCTTCTCTGCTCTTTGCCCCCTCATCTCTCTATCTCCTCCTTCTCGAGGTCTAAAACTCCCTCCATCCCCTCTTTATCCTCTCCTTTTTTTCTTTTCTCTCTTCTTCTCCCTCCTCCCCTATCTAGGTCTATCCCTCCCTTTCTTCCCCTCTACCTCTCTATGTCCCCCTCCATCACCTTCATCTCTCTCTCCCTTCCCCACTAACTCTTATTCTCTCTCTCCATTGTCTAGGCCATCATCTTTCCCTCCCACTATCTCTCTCACTCCCCCCTCTCTAGGTTTCTCCATCTATCCCTCTCTACCTTTTTACCTCTCCATCAATTTATTCTTACTCATCTCTCTCTATTCCCCTCTATCCATCTTACCCCTCTCTCCATATCTAGTTCTAGGATATAGGATTTTGGGTATACGATTGAGGGTATAGGGTATTGGTATAGGGTTATTGAAATGCACTGACATAATGCTAGTGCATTATTGTCTGCATTGGATCAATTATCTTTGTCTTTGTGTGCATTGATGATGGATAGTTGAGGTTTTACCTTTCACTCCCTACTTGCCTCCTTCCCTCTCTACTAATACTTTCCTCTCTCTCTCTCTCTCTCTCTCTCTCTCTCTCTCTCTCTCTCTCTCACCACTCTCTAGATTTCTCTCACCCTCTCTCCCTCACCTTTCCTCCTTACTCTGATGTATATCCCTACATCCATCCCTCTTTCTTCTTCACTATATATATATCTTATTGTTTCCCCCCACCTCTCTCTCCATTCTCTCACTCACTACCTCTCCCTCCCACCATCTATCTCTCCCCCCTCTATAGGTCTCTCCCTCCCCCCTCTTTATCTCTCTATCTATCTATCCATATATGCCTACCCACCTCTCTCTCCCCCTCTATCTCTCCTCTCTCCCTGCCTCCTTACCCTCTCTTGTTTTCTTCCCTTTATCCCTCACCTCTCTACCTCTCCCCTTTCTATATCTCTCACACACTTTTTGTATATGTCTCCCTCCCTTCCTCCTTATCCCTCTCTTTCTTTTTGTTCTTCTCTCTCCCTTCATCCCTCTCCTTGCCATCTTTGGGTCATCACCTCTCTCCTCTTATATCCCCCTTTATCTATCTCACTCCTCTATCCCCCATCTAGGTCTATCACCTCTCTCTCCCCCTCTAGGTTTCTCACCTCTATATTTTTCCCCTCTAGTTCTCTCCCTCCATCTCTACCTCTCTCTGTCTCTCTCTTCCCGCTTACCACACTTTATGAACTCTTTCATTTTCTTCTCTATCCCTTCACCTCTCTATCTCCTACTTCCCTAGGTCTCTGACTCCGTATACCATAAATAGTTTATATAACCTAAAATATATACCATATAAAATGGAGGGAGGGGTAATGACCTAGAGAGGTGAGGGAGGGAGAAGAGGAGAGACAATTTAACAAAGAGAGAGAGGAATAAGAAGGGATGGAAGGAGAGGTGGACATGAAGGGAGTGAGGTATTTAGAGAAGGAGGAGATAGAGAAGTGAGGTGAGAGAGAGAAGAGAATGAGAGTGTTCATAAAGGGAGAGGGGTAAGGGGGCCTAGGTGAGATACCTATAGGGGGATAAAGAGGTGAGAGACCTAGATTGGGAGAGAGAGAGAGAGAGAGAGAGAGAGAGAGAGAGAGAGAGAGAGAGAGAGAGAGAGAGAGGTGGGTAATGAGACATGGATGCAGAGGTAGAGAGGAAAGGAAGAAGGGAAACCCCTAGAAAGGGGGGAGAGAGAGTGGGAGGGGGAGGTGATGACCAAGACAATCGAGAGAGAGAATAAGAGGGAGAGATAATAAGAGAGAGTGGAGGAGGGAGATATATATGGGGGTAAGGATGGATGGGGAGATAAAGAGGGAGAAAGGAAGAAAGTGGGGAGAGACCTAGAGATTGGAGAGAGAAGACAAAGATAAAGAGAAGTATCAATACATGCAATACACTCAACCCTATGTACCGTAAACCTTTTAGCTTATACTCTCGACCTTATACCCTAAACCCTATATCCTACACCCTATTATCTATACCTATACAAGGGAGGGAGATGTTATGACCTAGAGAGGGGATGGAGAGAGAAGAGGAGAGAGACAAGAATGAAGACAAAGAGAGGTCTAATGAGGGAGGAATGGAGCCATAGACATGAAGTGATTGAGAGTTTTAGAGAGTGGAGAGGTAGAAAGGTGAAGGAGAGAGAATAAAATGAGAGATGATTTCACAAAGAGAGAAAGAGGGGTAAGGGGGCATAGAGAGGTGAACTGGGTGTGAAAAAAATAGAGATGAGAGATATGTAGAGGTGAGAACCCTAGATCCTAGGAAGAGAGGGGTAAGAAACCTAGGGGAGAGATACAGGGGGATAGAGAGGCGGGTAATGAGACAAGGAGGGAGAGGTAGTGATCAAGAGGATGGAGAGAATGTGGAGAGAAACAATAAGAGAAAAAGAGATTAGAAGAGAGAGGGAGGGAGACATGAATAGAGATGGGGGTAAGGGGAGTACGGAAGGTGGAGAGGTAGAGAGAGTATGGAAGACATAGACAAAGGTAGAGAGAAGTGAGAGAGAGAAGAGAGGGAGAGAGATAGGTCTAGAGTTTGGGGGAGACAAATAGATTGAGATAGAGAGAATGAGAGAATATTGATAGAAGCATGTTGAGTATTGAATTAAACTAAGTCTAAAAATTTATATGATCTTTTAAAACATGGAATCTACATTATAATTCTTGGAGATCTAAAACTATTCTCAAACATATTGCTAATATATACATGAAATATAACTTAAAGTATCTTAAATGTTATATTTGATGTATTTATTCTTGTTGGGGGATTGAGTCTAGCTTGACTCTGAAATATTTAATTAGAGTGGGAGAGAGAGAATTTTCCAATGGATTTCATTTGGTGAGAGAGAGAGAGAGAACTAATCTTGTAGCATCATAAATTATCATCGAGCCAATTTACGCGTCATGGTTGTGCTCGTACTTTAGCGTGTCCTATCCTCATCACCTTTCTAGGTTCGTTTGTGCTAATGACCTTTTGTGGTTCCTACCATGGGATATCCACCTTATTTTACCTTTTTTTGGGCCCTAATTATGGAGGGAATAGGATGTGGAGAGCCCTGGTATGGACCATGGCACCTTAAAACGCCATGGTCCCTCTTAATTCGACCCTAATGTAAACTGGGGTAGGTGCTATATCTCCCTGATAAGATTTGATCCCCATGGCTCCGCATGACTATTGGAGGTCGGCCTAATTGGTAAATTACCTAGAACCCCCTATATAAATACATTAATCAATTCATTTTAGATAAGAAGTCTCCATTCATTATCCACCTTAATTATTCATGCATCCGTGAAGCATTCATTATCAATTATTTTCTCAGATCTTCAAGGTTGCATATTCAACATGTTGGCATTATTGTCAGTGATGTCAACAAGTGTCACAGAGTGGATACCAGAGGTTGCAGATTGGAGAGTGCATAGAAATAAGTGTTGCAGGTTGCAGAGTGATCATGCAGAGAAACAAGTGTTGCAGATTGTAAAGTTATCATATCAGGATAGCAATACTGATCTAGTGGTATGCATTGAAGTTGTCATATCGGTATAGCAATGCCGAAAACAAAGGCAGAGCCACTTATCGAGTTAACTGACAAAGGTGACATAATGATTTTATGTTATACCGATAGTGTTAACTATTCCGACAATCATTGTGTCGGAATAGCTATGTCAACCAGGAGACCAAGAATACCTATCAGAGTAGCTTTTGAAGGTGGAATGAAATTTTCTTACCATGCCGATAGTGTAAGTTATTCCGACAAAAGAAAATGTAGAGAAGAGCCATTGTTTAGATCATCGGAATAACATATACCGATATGGAGAAGGTCCATTGGAGTTTGATTTTGGAACAACTACGTCGATGCATGTTCAAGCTGGGTCATCGAAATAGGTTTGTTTTGACGGGATAGTGTCCAAATGCTAAGACGATTGTGTTGGCTATTCCGATGGAGGTTCTAATCAGAGTAACCTATGCTGATTTAGTTTTCCACCGCGGAGTTTGAGTATCGGGATACCTATGTCGATAAAGGTGAGTTGACAGTATGATTATCAGAATAACTTATAATGTTGATCTAACATGATTTTCCTATGTCGATAGTTATGCCTATTCCAATATGTGGTCGTTTGGCTTGGAGGTTCCTTGTTCGGGATAGCCTATGGTGACAAGTGAAATTAGAGTGAGTTTTTTTTCATCAGAATAACTCTACTGATGAGAGGGATCAAATACATCAAATGGTTGTTGGGATAAGTTTTCAAGGCGGAATAGAGACAAGATGTTAACCTGATTGTTAAAACTATACCGATGGAGCTTTGAGAAGCCAACTTCAGGATAGCTATAGCAATGAACATTTTCTTGTAGACTGCATAACACGAAGGTTAGTCTCAACATAAAAACCAACTGATCTATGCAACCCGATTGTATACATGGATCTTGATTGACCTTGATCATCTGAACTAGATGAAGAATAAGAGGACATGTGGCTCCTTGGTGGACAAAACAAATTAGATATGTTGTAGTCATTGACTATGGATATCTTATAGTCATCAAACCTATCTGGGTAGATCAATAAGATGACAGTAATCATATTAATTGCGAACCTTTTGCAGTTTGTTGATGAGGTCAAGATGATTGACAGAGGCAAGATCAGATTTGCAGTACAGATCAAGTTTGCTAAAAATAGCAACCCTATGAGAGAAAGAGAATCGAACATAACCCCAAAGGGCAAAAAATAGGGTGGGGTTATTCAATGCAGATGGATGATCAAAAGAGGAAAATAAAATCTACTGCAAACCATATTCTTGAAGATTAGATTGAGATTAGCAAGTTTAGTAATCTACGTTCAGACCGATTTGAAGAAAGATACAAGATATTTAATGTATGCAGCCAGTTTGAAATCATTTTGTAGATAGAGAATAAGATCTTGTTTAAAAAGAGAGCTGATAGTAGGTAGAGAAATCTGATAAGATTCAATGCATGTAGATGAGAAAGAGATTTTTTGTGAAACTATATATATGTTTAAGTTGATGGTGTGATAGATGTTAGGGGTTGAAGGGAAGTGTATTGCTGAATAGTGTAGACAAAGAGAGTTAGAGTGTGAGTAGTTGCAGAAACAGAGTAGTGAGGTTTGTTGTAGCAGCAAAAGATTGAGGGTAGAGAGTAGTTTAAGATAGATGAAGCTGAGGCAGAGTAAAGAAGACAAAAGAGTATTGAATAGAGAAGAAGAATAAAGAATTGTTTGTAGAGAACTGATAGAGTGTAATCCTCAAAAAAAGAGAGAGTCATTCTCAAGATATGAGAATTATGTAGTGTTACAAAATTCATTTGTAACCTAACTTTATCATTGTAAACCTGAATCTTATTGTATTTTCTTTGCGTGGGTGCTCAGAGAAGGGTTAGGTGCTCCTTTGAGTAGGTGCTCATAAAACTAGGGGTTGGTGCTCCTTGGGTTGTGCTCAAAATATATCAGGGGTTGGTGCTCCTTGCGTTATTTACTTATGAGGCTGGATTGGAGTAGTAGACTCCAGCAGCTACTTTCACTAAGGTTTTCCCCACATTGGGTTTTCCTTGTACATTTGGTGTTATGTGATGTGTTCTTGTGTATGTGCGTTTGTGTTTGCATTATATCCTTAGAATCTACACACTAAACTTAAAGTTTTAAAATACACTGATTCACCACCACCCCCCCCCCCTCTCAATGTCCATTTGTGTTCTTCACAACATTCAACCATTGTGGAGAAAAATTACGCCATTCCTATGCAAGAATGTGCGTGTGATTGGGGTTTTTTCATGTTCATTCCATTTCATACAATATATGTGATTTTATTCAAAGAGAAAAACATCATCAGCAGCAATTGCAGATCTGAGGTATATCTTTCCAATATTTATTTCAGTATTTGCATTTATTCATTCAACGTTAATTCCTAAACTGGGGTTTGACTTAGGCGAAACCCTATTTCCAACAATTGACCCCTTCATTCTGTGTGCAGGAAATAGGTACAACAGTGCGTTCAAGAGGATTGATAGGATTCCCAAAGATGAACAGGTTCACCTTTTGATGGTGATAAATTTGGAGGACCATGGCGAATTGATACTACTAGGCCCGAAAAAATTAAGCCAAACTTCTGGGAACAAATTTGAATCATCTTTTTTTGCTTGGATCCAGGTTGGTTTTTGTGTATGATAACTGTAGCTCACTATTTATACGTGATTCCTTCGATAATCATCCATTTTACCCCTGTAGAGACCTAAAATTGTCCAGTCTAATTAAATAAATATCTTTATTTATTTAATTATTTTAGCCTAATTCTTCTATTAATTAAATAAATAAATATTTATTTATTTAATTAATTTATCCTCTTCTATCCTTATTTCTCATTTAAATAATTACATTTATTTATTTAAATTACCCTTTTACTAAATTAAATAAATATTTTATTTATTTAATTGATCCCACTTCCTCTATTAATTAAATAAATCTTTATTTATTTGATTAATTCATTAGCCTTTTCTACCCATGACACATGTCATTCATCTCTTAATTCCTACACTACCTACCCTCTCATTATTTTATTATTTTCTCTACCTACCCTCTAATCTTAGCCGACCATTTATCTTTTACACCTCTCAATCTTATCCCTCCATTTCATATAGTGTCTTCTATATAAGGAGATTCTTCCTTCATTATTAAACCCTCACTATGCATTCAACCCCACTTACGACTCGACTACACTACGCTTTCGAACTTGCATATGCAATCAAGCCCACTTGCAACCATATTTATGTTCTTTGTTGAGCTCTTGTGCACATAAAATCTGAGAGCAAATATATCAAGCAAGATCAATGGAGATAGGAAGAATGGAGATCCAAACCCTATTGGACATGTGATGGTATAATCTTTGTGATTTCATTTGATTTGCATTGTCTTAGGTAATCTTCATATGTTATGGTGGATCTTTGTTGTTGTTAGGCTAGGGTTTTGTGGTTGAATCTATTTAGTCTTTCAATATTGTTGTTATCCATTTTCACCATATACAACCCCAATTTTAACATTTTCACAATTCAGCTTAGAAAGAGGGAACCAAACTCTAATTAGTGAATGTAATAAAAAACCTTAGCACTTTCCTTAGTTTATTTTAGGCTAGATCTATTGGATTCACCCCTCTTTCAATGTTATGGTCTTCTAAAATAAATTAGTGGTTTTGTTACCCTAATTTTCACCATTACATTTTGGTGAACCTAACTCCTTACACCACTATTTTTTATTTATGTTCTTAGATCTAATTTGTAGGTATTTTAATTTTCAAATTTGCACTCATAGATTATATTTTAATCAAATTACATAAATTTAGAGGTTAAAATTCACAAAAACCCTAATTTATTTTGGTTAATTTGATTTGTGGGTTAGATAATTTGTAACTTTTATTTTTAGATCCGATCTTAGACATTCATAATGACTCTTAATATATCTGATTTATTTGCCATTTTACACATGATTGCATTGCTTTCACTTGTATTTAGTATAACAATGTGTTGGATAATTGTTTCATTCACTTTACATTGCTTCTTTTCATTCATAGCACTTTGGCATATTGCATGTTTAGAATTTCCAAAATGCTTCCTATTAATCGATGAAATCTCAAAGATTTTATCCATGATGCATGTTGTTTTATGGTGCTATTTGTAGGAAAATGCATTACATATGTAGATCATATAAAATCTTTTGTAGATCATTATCCTAGAGATGCTAATGAAAAACCTAATACTTGTACCTCTCCTAGGGTATCTCATGTGATTAAAGAAAGATCTAATACTCCTATCAATGATCTCTCTAATGGAGAGAAAGCATTAAAGAGAAACATGGCACTATCTTCTTCTCATACACATACCCTAGTGCAAAGGGGGCAAGGTCAAAATATTGGTGTTTCAATCTCTCTAGATCCCCCTTATTCTCCTAGAGCTTGTCTTAACCATCAAAACATTTGTAGAGAAGATGATGTTATGAATTTCATTCATGATCTATCTCCCCAAATAAAATTAAGTAAAGATGAAGCCTTATATGATAAGCACCTTCCTTCCCAAACTATCAAAGAGGATATGCATGATGATAGAAAGGAGAATCTCCCTATAAAGGATATTCCTTCTTCATCTACTTCCCACTCTGTTACTTCTAGATATACTTACACTACAAATTTTAAAGAGATTCATTATAATACTCCTTCTCAATTAAAACATTCTTATAGGAGTGGCTATAACTTAATATAAAAACAAGGTTTTAGAGGACAAGGACTTGGAAAATTTGAATAAGGAATCAATGTCCCTATAAACACTCCTACACAAACTAGTACCGAAGGTCTAGGACATCTTCATAATTCACCTATGGATGACATCCTTAGGATTCAAAACTTTAAAGAGTGTCTTGCAAGATGTAGAACTTATCATCCATCTAAAGGTGCTTCTTCCTTAAACACTCCTTTTTGCTCACATCATCATACTAATGATCATGGTACCAATGATTGTCCATATTTTCAAAATGGAATAAAAAGAACCATTAATAATGGAATAGTAAAAAACATATAAAACAATCCATTTTCATCTAACAAACCTTTCCCTACATCTCAAGAGACAAGACCTACTCCCATCGATGACCAAGAGAAATTAGCTACTAGAATCTTTTGGAGATTAAAGTATGATAAGAATGTTATTTTTCCTTTCGTTAGACTTAATTACAATTATAATCTTAAGGAAGGTGATTTCGTAGTTATTCTCATTCTCTTGGAAAATATAAATCATTTAAAACATTTGTTCAAGATCTATGCGATAGAGCTCGCATAGCTCTTAGAACTGACCTTGCACTCTTCCTTAATGAAGAGGTAGTGTATTATCAATCCATTCACCCTATTAAATTAGTAGTTAACTTCATTGGGGTCTCTTTGTCAGAAGAAGTGATGCTTGCTCAATATCAATCATATTGGGGAATCAACATAACTCATTATTGCTTCTATGCTTGGGGGACAAGAATATTATGTTTTCCCTTCTCTCTATCTAAGGTTTGACTATTTCCTTTAGGGGTTGCATTTTCCATACCTTGATGTCCTTTCTTGGATGAAATGGTACGTCTCTTATGAATAATCTATCCTTAAGGAGGTGTGTGATCCTTAATTAAATTGTATTTCCTTCCTTGAAGATTACCTCTTCTTTAGAGTTGCATTCTACATATCTTGATGTCTTTTCTTGCATTCAATATTCCTTCATGTGAGTACATGTTTGTTCCTTGTTTAGGACCTTTCTTTGCTTGGAATAGTGCATTTTTCTTATGTATAATCTCTCCTTAGAGGTTGTGTAATTCTTCTCATTATCCCTATGCTTCGGGGGCATTGATCTCTCTACCCTAAGGATCCACTTTTCCTTTGTTGAGTGGTTTTTGTTTATGATTTGATATCATTTCTTGTGTAAAGTGGTTGATTCTCTCTCATTCAAGAGGTGTGTATCATTGACTACAACCTCTCCTTCACTTGGCAATGTATATCTATTATAAACAAACCCTTCACTTTGGGTTAAAAGTGTGTCATCCTTCATCAAGAATCCCTTTACCTAGCAATAAGTGGAAGGTAGGCATTCTCGTTCTCATTCCCTTCTTTTGGTAGAAGATGTCATGTTTGTTCAAGAACTTATCTTGGAGGTAGATGTCTTTTGAGAAAATATCTCTTCTCCTCCAAGGATTCTCTTTACACTTGTTGCAAGATATCTCTTTTCCAACTATCTTATCCTTGCTTGTAAGAGTATTGCCTCTTTAGATTGGATTTATGAACGTTTTTGTCTAAAAGGATATCTCCTTGGTGTTTAAGGTGGGTATCCTTTTTTCTAGTTTCCTTAAGACATCAACATAGGTTATGTTGACATCTTAAGGGGGGTAGAGCATATAATCCTATTTGTACTATATTGTACTATATTTTTGTATGTCTTAAATGAGGTGTTCATTCTCTAAACTAGACAAAACAAACTCTTACACGAGATGCTTCATGCCAAAACTAGATGCAACATTTATATATGTGTTATATGGGGTGCACATTCTCGAAACTAGAGAAAACAAACTCTTACATGATATGTCCTCGAAACTAGGCATATATTTGTCTTACATGGGGTTACACATTCTCAAAACTAGAGAAAACAAATTCTTACATGATATTTTCCCGATACTGGACACACATTTGCATTTTCATTTCATGTCTTACACATGTTGTTGGATGCTCAAAACCAGAGAAAACAAACTCTTATATGGGATGTTTAACACTTGAAACTAGATAGTTGCACACACAATAGGATGAGTGGAACTATCAAAACACATCTAGACTATTCCTGCACTCCTCCTCAATATGGATCACCTAGGAAAACACAACTAGAATGTGTATCCATGACCTCTCTCACTCTTCTTCTCATGGATCACCTAGAAAAACACATCTAGAATGTGTATCAACGTCTCCCTTTTCTTCTCATGAGCTCATAGCTTTTCTATTTGTAGTTCATGGTTGATGCATGCTCTTTCTCTTTTTATGTGATCTCTTATGTTCTTGAGATGGCATTTTCAAGAATATTCGTTGTTGAGACATTTTGATATTGTGGTCTCTTCATATAGTTGACTTGAGGTCTTGTCGTGGTTTTTAGATGTTGTGTTGTGCATCTTTTGCCTTTTGTCTTTGTTTGTCTTTGTTTTCCTATTTGTTTTTGTCTTGTTTGGTGTACCGTTGCATGCGATTGAGTGAATTAAAATCCTAAGATTGAGGGCTTGGTTCCTGGAAATTAGTGATGTCTTATCTCCTTGTGATTGTGATCCTAATTGCTCCTCTCTTTCATCTTTCATCCACTTTATAGTGAATATTTGTATAGGCTCATACTCCCATTAAAGTGGGGACTAAATGTAGCATTGTAAATTGTCACTGAGACAATTTACACCTTCTGTTTTAGCCCCTACTTTAGCATCTCCTATCCTCATCACCTTTCTAGGTATGTTTGTGCTAATTCTCCAACTTTAAGGCCATGGACAACCTTTTGTGGGTCCTACCATGGGATATCCACCTCAGTTTACCTTTGTTTGGGCTCTAATTGTGGAGGGACCAAGGCGTGGAGCTCCTTGGTCTGGATCATGGCACCCTAAAATGTCATGGTCCCTCTCAATCTAGGCCCAATTTAAAATGGAGTAGGTGTTATATCTCCTTGGTAATATTTGATCCCTGTGGCTCTGCATGACCATTCAAGGTTGGCCTAATCAATAAATTACATAGAACCCCCTATGTAAAGACATTAATTAATTTATTTTAGATTAGAAGTCTCCATTCATTATCCACCTAAAATATTCATGCATCCGTGAAGAATTCATTATCAAGTAATTTTAGAGATCTTCAAGGTTGCATATTCATTATTCAACCATTATGGAGCAAAATTACATCATTCCTATGCAAGCATGTGTGTGTGATTAGAGTTTTGTCATGTTCATGCCATTTCATACAACATATTGATTTCATTCAAAGAGCAAAGCATCATCATCAACAATTGCAGATCTGAGGTAAATCTTTCTAGTATTTAATTCAATATTTGCATTTATTCATTCAAGGATAATTCCTAAATTTGGGTTTGTCTTAGGCAAACCCCTATTCTGAATTTTTTTTGTCTTCTTTCTATGTGCAAGAAACAAGTACATAGTGTTGGTTGAAAATTTGGCAAACTAGAAGAGTTTACAAAAATGTGGTTTCAACCACAGCAACACGAGATTAAATCTCTCCTAATACTTTAGGGAAGGCTCCCCCTTTGATTCAATATTCTAATAAAATAAGATATAAATTTCAATTCCTATTCTAACATGGGTGGTACATCATCCTATCTTCTTTTTCCAAGATAGATGTTATTCTTTTGCTCTCTTTTTAGGAAAAAAATTACAATACATAGTAGCTATAATTCTTACAATTTCTTTGTGACAAATTAACTTAGAATGCAAGAATGATACAATATGGATAAGAAAGAAGAAAAGTTTCCATAAAGGTGCAAAGTCCTATGTTGCTTCTCTGAAATGAAAAAGAGTGCTCAAACTCAAAGTCTTAAAATTCATTGTTGTCCTATCAACCTTTTTACAAATTCGTTTGTAATGCAATGTGTTAATTAAGAAAATCAAAATAAAGCACAAAGTCTTTAATTTGCTTCTTAACTTCATCTTTTATAATATTTTTTTCTGAAATGATAATGTATATGGTGAAAATGGATAACAATAATAACAATATTGAAAGGCTAAATGAATTCAACCACAAAACCCTAGCCTAACAATCAACAAAGATCCACCATAACATATGAAGATTACCTAAGACAATGCGAATCAAATGAAACCACAAAGATTAGACCATCACATGTCCAATAGGGTTTTGATCTCCATTCTTCCTATCTCCATTGATCTTGCTTGATATATTTGCTCTCAGATTTTATGTGCACAAGAGCTCAACAAAGAACGAAATGTGGTTGCAAGTAGGATCGTAGTGTAGTCAATTGATCAAGTAGTTAGCTCATCAGCTCATTAGGGTTTGATAATGAGGGAAGCATCTCCTTATATAGAAGACACTATATGAAATGGAGGGATAAGATTGAGAGGTGTAAAAGGAGGTCGGCTATGATTAGAGGGTAGGTAAAAGAAATAATAAAATAATGAAAGGGGTAGGTAGTGTATGAATTAAGAGATGAATGACATGTGTCATAGGTAGAAAAGGCTAATGAATTAATTAAATAAATAAAGATTTATTTAATTAATAGAAGAAGTAGGATAATTAAATAAATAAGAATATTTATTTAATTTAGGAAAAGGATAATTTAAATAAATAAATGTATTTATTTAAATGAGAAATAAGGCTAGAAGAGGATAAATGAATTAATTAAATAAATAAAGATTTATTTAATTAATAGAAGAATTAGGCTTAGATAATTAAATAAATAAAATATTTATTTAATTAGATTGGACAATTTTGGGTGTCTACAGATAATATGAAGCTCAAAGTCTTCAAGTTATGATTTCCTTTCCAAGATGACACAATAAAGCACAAAGTCTTCCCGATGATATCAAAATCACTGATTCCTTATTCTATTAACAATAGTCAAGATATGACACAAAGTTAAAAAACTAACAATTGTTTCTACGCTTTAACGATATTCTCTTAACACACCTTTAGTTGAGTAAAATAAGAATTTATAATTAAAATAACATAAGTACACTCTCACCACAAACCACAAATGAATCCAATACAAAGTCTGGATGCTAAAGCTTTCTTCTTATTTCATCAAGTTTGTAAATCACAATAGGAACACAAAGTTTCACTTTTGCACTTCACTTTGGCAGAGTTTCAACATATAGATTAAAGATAATAGATCTGAATTATAAAAAGCAACCTCATATATATAGGAGACGTGTGCTGAGAAAATCTAGGAAAAACTATGACTAATTCAAAGAAGAGTCCTAATTGACTTCGGACTCGTGCATTGCCTAAGTGCAAAAATTAAATACAAAATGACACTTGAGGTGTCAATATTTTATTCAAAAATGCATCTACTATGAAAATTACTAAGTGTCACCACACACTCCATTTTGATCCCGCTTCATGAATTCCTCTAACTTTTGCAAAGCTATTTTCATCTATTCCTGATCAGGTCCTTTAGCGTGACTTGTGATTGCCTTGAACTGGGTGAGAGAATCTTCGAGGCTCATGTAGAATTTCTTGTGCTTCTTTAGAAGCGAGGCTAGATCATCCAGATTGACCTGGATATCCACCAGCTTATCAATTGAGGAAAATGAGAAAGTTTGTTTATCAACCTCTTCACCAATCAACAAACTGAACTCTTTGATAATGACATCTTCATGAAGGGGCTTCTGGTTTTTATCGAGGAAAGTGCAAGGAATAGTTGATATCTTCTTGATGATGTCTTGCCCTTTGTCATTAGATTCTTTTTGTCATTTCCTCAAATCCTTGATAATCATCTCAATTGTGTTCATCTAATGTTCAAAAATCTCTCTTTGTTCAATGTATATATACCTTGAAGATATCACTCCATTGTCAACCAGAACATCCAACTGGAAATCTTCTAACTTCAATTAAGAGTCAAAGTCATTCTCATGTGCTTCCAATTCATAAGAAAACAAATTCAAAGTTTCATCAATTTCAATTTTTACCTCCTCCAAGTTGTTTACAATACTAACTGTTGAACAAGGAGATGAGGCCCCTGGCTCAACAATTTATCTAGCCATTCACCAACTATTCTCCTGTGAGAATTTATCTATTCAACTTGTTTAACAACTTGCTCATCCACAGAAGAAGTGACCGGCTCAATTACCTTTGATGATTTGGCAATTTTGATCAAGACCTTTGTGAGATAATCAACTTGTTTTTCCAAGTTACCTTTCTTAAGTTTCTCTTCATTGAACAGTGCCACAATATGCTGGAAAGAAGTTTGTGCATCTTCAACTGTACCCTCATGTGTTTGTTTTCCCAAATCAATTCTTTTAATGACATAATCTGTAGACTGCACCTTATCCAAGTCAGTGTCTGGAGGAGGAATAGCCATTTCTACATACTTGTTCTTTGATTGATCTATTCTCAATCTAGACAGAGTCTTGGCTTTCTTTGTGACCTTGGGCTTAACAGGCACTAATTGATTAAAATCAAAATCATCTAGAGCTACAACCTGCTTTTTATTCTTGGGAGTGTTAGACACTAACCAAGGTGGCAATGATGAATCTTCATCTACTCCAGCAGTCAAGACTTGTGTACCCAATTCCTGAGATTGAACACTAGTAGTAACAATGGGTGAAGTCACGGTAACAATGGCAGGTGGATTTGAGATGGTAGAAATCCGTGGAGGAACTTGGGTTTCTAACATGAAATTTTTAAAATCTTCAAAAATGGAAGAAGTAACCTCAGACAAATTGGGAAGAAAAACTGTATCAAGATTGTCACGAGGTGTATCAAGGCCAGATTCACTTTTGGAAGTGGAAGGAAGAACCTGAAATTCAGGAGCTTGAGATGAAAATGACATAGTAGAACCCAAAGGAATAACATCAGTATTAGAGACTAAAGTAGTACCTATGATATCACATGATGTAGTAGGAACACCTTCGTATGTCTCTTGAGATTGGGTAGTACTTGATATTTCAAGTAATCCTTCCTCATCAAATTCTCTTTCTTGTTCTTGGTACTGTGAAGTAATTGTGAAGTACTTGGTGCTTCATCTTGTTGTTGTTGTTGTTGTTGTTGTTCACTTTCATTTTCTTCTTCTTCTTCTTCAAATTCATCATGGACTTGAGTCTCTTTAATTGAAGACTCACCTTGGGTTTTATCCTTTCCAGTAGTGGACTTGAATTTAGGACCTTTAGGAGTTGCAAGATCCTGTCTGTTCTTGGTCCTCAAATCATAAATTCTTCCCTTAGGCCCCGCACCATCTTCTTTAAATGATTCAGTTTGGAAAGGCTTCAATTGAACACCATGTAGATTTAACCAAGCAATGATATTATCAAGAATCCTTTGGAACCTGGCCCTTATAGAAGTATTCTCCTTTTGAGACCATTGAATGAGAGGGAGAGTTTATCCAATAAATTTGTCTCTCATATGCAGATCTAGGATGTCTCCATCCTCTTCAAGGTCCTTAGGAACCTTAGCAAGATCAAAATTCTCAATCTGTTCTACAGTTAATTGGCAGTAGTCAAGTCTTTGAATGTCCTCTTCTATTCTATAATCAATCCACACATCCTCAATTCGATGGAAATGAACGCAACTCTTCTTGATTTTGTTCTTCATGCCTCTGTAGTCAAGATATTTCCTGGCTTTGAAGATTCTCATAGTTACTAGATACTCATCTACTCCTCCATCGCATGAGCCTTGTAGATGGAATTGATAGAATATCTCCCTATGGCAATAGAAAACTTGAGACATATCTTATGAGCTCCAAATTAACGCTGATTGATAGAAATCGTTTGGCGAGTCATCTCCATAAGGATGAAGTTGTCTGATAGATACCTTGGGAGCATGAAGGGTTCTCCATCAAAGCATCCAATCCGGATATATGTAAATGTGAAGAAATTTAAGAAAATACAACCATATTAACTCACCACCTTCCAAGATTCATCTAACACTCTTTTGTTTTGAATATCTTTGTCAAATAATCATATGTAATGAGAAAAGAAGGCATCATTGGCCCTCCTGAAATGCTGTAAACTCTCCTTGGGAGTCAATTGAGTGAAGTATTTGTAAAAATGAACTTGGCTCCTGTCATCTATGGTAGATAAGCTTGGAAAATGCCTCATCGAGGTGACTGTATAGACAAGTTATGAATTCATATATAACTTCAAGGTGGTGGGCACCTTGGTCAACTGCTCACATAAAGCAATTACAATCTACTTACCCCAGTAGATCTTCTTCTTATTCTACCCGATAATGTGAATATATTGATACATCAACCTGTAGTAAGTGTTGGAATCCGGGAGGCCTTTTACTCTACTGAGAAGAGTAATAAGATCATTGACCTCCTCAATGAAATCACTGCGAAGAAGAGTTTCAAGCCATCTTGAAATTGTAGGCCTAGGTGTTTTTATCCAATTATCATTTATGTTCCTTCTGCACTTATTTGAATTTTTATCAAAATAAGCCACTACTGATTGCATGTCAATATCATCATATTGATCTATAGGAGAACACTTGAAGATTGTATCAAAGAAATCCTCATCGAGCTTGATGAGTGTCTTCTTGCCATCTGCATCCTTCACTGATCTAGTGATAGGATCATACTTGTTGGCTAAGGCTAACACAAATTCTGGATTCTATGCACAAACATAGGAAAGGCCACTACTAAATGAATTTCATTGTTGATGGTGGGCTCCATTTTATAAGATATTGGTGGCTCTTTTACTCTTTTCAATAATTTATTGAGATCCACATGGCCAATCTTTGTATCTCTAATATTGTCAATCTTGGATGATACAGACGAAGGAGGAAAAACTAGATTTATCTCTTTCTTCTTGAACTTCATTTAATTCTTGCTAGGTGAAGGCTCCGTCATTTGCAAGAAATGCACTGTGAGAAGATCATCATTTGAGACAATTGGTCTCCATAGGAATTTCATTTTGATAGGATAAAACCATTGATCAATTACAAATTGGTCAAAAATCACCAATTTATAAGCGTGTGTATTAGGTGCAAATCAGACTTATAAGTCCGATTTGCACTTAATATAAGTGTAAATCCATCAATCGGTGCATATCGGACTTAGAAGTTTGATTTGCACATGGTATAAAGCAAAAATTAAAATAAGTGTATATTGGGTTCATATCCCTGAAACACACCAAGGGAACAACATTACATGAAGGTGTATATCGGGGTTATACCTCTGATTTACACTTATTTTCATATAAATCAAAACATTGATCAAGTGTATGTCGGAGTTATAACTCTGATTTACACTACACAAAGGAAGAACCAAAACAAGGTGTAGGGCGGGGTTATACCCTCGACCAACACTTAAGAAAAGCACTGTGAAGATATAATGGTGGTGTCGAGCGGGGTTGTAAGCCTGACTGACACCTTTGGAAGTATTTTAAACAAAACATATTCTATACAATGGTGGGGGGTCGAGGTTGTAACCCCGATCACCACCATCACTTCAAAGGTAATGGTGATGATCAAGTTTACAGGCCTGATAACTACCATCACTTAAAATAAATGGTAAAAAAAATGTGTGGCGGGACTGTGTCCCCACCACACACCACAGAGCATTAGCTCTGGTGTATGACGGGGCCACATCCATGCCACACACTGTAGGGCATTAATGAATCAAATTAAATAAGAAGGGGGTGAGTCGGGATTGAAATCCGACTCACGCCCTAGACAAAACTATGGTGTGAATCGGGTTTATAGTCTTGCCTCACACCTGTTTCTAGGGTTTTCGAAAATCGATTTTAAACAACATAAAAAATTTAACATTAACTGTATTCATTGAAGTATAACTTCAATGGATATGAGTACTGGTAAAGATTGACTGAGATAAAGCTCAAAACAAACAAGAGATAAAGGGCAAAAAAGGTACATACCACAAATTCTGCAAATCCGACTTTGAAAGAAATCGGGCTCCTTCCATATCTCCACAAAAACAATAATGAAGAAAAATAGGGCAAAAATTAGTAAATAAATGGGTAAAGAAACCTAATTAAAATTAAACTCCAAAAATCAATAAATGCAAACTCGTGTCTCATAATGGTGTAAATCGGACCTATAAGTCCAATTTGCACTAAAATGACTAAAATGGTGTAAATTGGACTTATAGGCCCGATTGACACCAAAGTTGATCAACATGGTGTATAGTCGGGTTTAAAACCTGACTTGACACCAAGTAATCAAAGATGTTGCAAAATCGGGTTCAAAATCCGATTTTACACCAAAACAGGGGACTTAACTATAAAGTTAAAATTTTTAAATTTTAACAAATTGGAGGGAATTCCAACTTTGACTATCAAGTAATCAAAGACAAATGAGACGACAAAAATGCCTCATTACTCGACTTAAGAGAAAAGAGGATGAATTTGAGAAAAAATCATAGGAGTTATCTTGTTTTCACACAAAATGAAAACAAGGACAACACATAGTTGCGTTCGGGAGGATCGATAGGATTCCTAGAGACAAACAAGTTCATCTTTTGACAACAATAAATTTGGAGGACCGTGGCGAATTGATACTACTTGGTCCCGAAAAATCAAGCCAAACTTATGGGAACATATCCAAATCATCTTCATTTTCTCAAATCCAGGGTTGTGTCTCTACATGATGATTGTAGCTCATTGTTTATGCCTGATTCCTTCAATAATCACCTATTTTACCCTAATTTCAATACTTTCACAATTCAACTTAGAAAGAGGAAACCAAAGCCTAACCAATGAATCTAATTAGAAATCCCAGTCCTTTTTCTTAGTTGATTTGAGGCTAGATCTATTGGATTCACCCCTCGTTCAATGTAATGGTCTTTTGAGAAAAATTAGTGGTTTTGTTACCCTAATTGGTGAAATCCTAATTTTCACCATTACAAATCTAATGCAAAACATTAAGCTAGCACCAAATTTTGCACTCGCCTTATTTGAAGTTTGTCATATATGGCGCTTGCCAAATAGGTTTGGTGTGACCAAGCCTTAGACTTGGCACACCAAACCTATTTGGTGAGCGTTGAATTTCTTGATGGGGTCCAAAAAAAGAGTGGCATCTTTTTTGTCCCCCATCTTGGTGCACTTACCCTAATCTATATATTAAGGAGATTCGTTGATTGTCTTGGCATATAAAAAAATCTTGTGTTGTGGAATATAATGTATATATAATTGAATAAAAGCTTGTTCCTTTCATACAAGTAAAGGTTGCAACCACATGATTTACCTTTAAGAGAAATTTGACACAAAATTTAAATATATAGATAGTTCTTACACAAGGCATTTGATTTACCTTATAATTATCACTTTTCTCTCTATTTATATTAGATTGATAATCAAGCGCCCACACCTAAGAAGTGCTTTATAAAAGATGTCAAATATGTTAATTCTTGCAAGAAGCACATCACTAGATGTTGTCCCAAATCTATCCATCTTCACAAGAATCAACAAGTTCATATATATACAAACTTATTTTTCTTCTAGCAGTTGTATTCTCTACCTAAGTTGTATGGAATCTTTGGATAATGCACAAAAGATAATTTGTTGGCAGATATTATGAAGGGAAATACTTTGAGAATTATGTATGAAAAACATAGAATCATAGACAATACACACAAATCGATTACACATTATTATATTGTTAGATTGAGATTGACCAATCCTTGGTGAATGATTCACATTTTTTTCTCTTATGAATGAAAATATTGTTTTGATTTGAGATACAATCTACACAAGTACTGTCATACGCATCAACATCCTCACTAATGTTCTTATAAATTAATATGCATGGCATGGATTCAAATTGGTAACTAACAAACAATCTATGGTAACATTAAATGTTAATGGATGTAGCTTAAATTCTAATTTATCTCTAGGGTGATGCTTATGAACAAATATTGAAGATTATGATATAGGTAAACAATGCATGGAGAGTCTGCTGCTTACTCTAACCTAGATAAAGCTTTTGAATTTAGGTCATGGATTTATGGATTCCACCATGAGGGACAACTAACTTAAGACTCCAATATATAAAATTTTAAAACTATATAATTTATTACAAACTTATAGCCCCATGAGATTGGATTATTCAGTGAAAAATAGTAATATCTATGAGACTCGTACTAAGAAACACATGATGTGCTATTTGATTATTAGTTGCATAAAATAAGGCTATTATATATTATAAATATTATAGAGAACAAATAAAAATAATATTTTAAAGGATGTCACTTTTGTGCAACTCAAACATAATCAAGATTGAATATGTCTCAACATCATTCTTGCTTGAACTAAATTTTAATCACAATATCCATCTAATAAAAATCAATTTATAGTACTAGAAAATTTGGTTTTTTTAACATAAACTTTTGCAAGGACACAAAACTCATGAGCAAACTAGCCTAGTGAGATTTTTGGAGCACAAAGACACAAGGATGAATGACAATATCTCCAATGCAAAGGTTATAGCTTGTGAGTGCATTGGATTAGCAAGGGCATAGTACTTACAATCATAATGATCAAGCGAAGGTTTGAACCTTGATGGCTACAACAACAATACCATGATTTAACCATCACACTCTATGATATGAATTATATAAGAACAAGTCATTAATGGGATACCATAAGATATCCATTATTTATATAATAAAAATCTAATACTTATATTTTCCTAGAGAAAGGAAGGAAAGTATTTATTCATAAATGTACATGGAATTTTCTCTTTTGTAAAGTTTTTTTTCTCTCTAATTGCCTTCACTTCTTTTTGCATTTTCTTGCAATGTCCTCCCCGCCCACATTCTCTTCTTTATATTTATAAATTTCTTTATTTTTTTAACAATTTTACTAAATTCTTATTTTATATTTAAAATTGTCTTCTTACTAATTGAGGAATTTTTTTTTTCTCATGCAAACACCTAAATCAAGAAGAGTAACTATTTTTTAAATATTGTATTCATGAAAACACCTCATTTTAATTTTAATTTTTTTTTCATTCAACAATCACATAATAATCACTTAATTTTTGTCTCTATTTATTTACTTTAATTATAATTTATTGTGTTTTATTTTTGGGTCATTTTGCAAGAATAAAATATATATTATTGGTAATACCACTGTTTATTATTTTCACATAATGTAAATAAGGTTTAATATTGTGAAGGAGAGGGTTGTGACAAAAGTTTTCATGTTATTCATTGTATTTTATTTTGCTGCATTTTCTTGCATGGCATAAGGGAAAACAATACTTATTCATAAACAATAGGACCTACAATGAAATACGAGATAGAGAGAGTTTGTGGGAATTCGGATGCAAAAACCCTTAGACTCCATTGGATATGGGATTAACCAAACCCAACCAATTAACCTTGTCATGAAAATAACCATCCAAGTAGATTATGGGTTGTAACAATACCATATAACCCATGATAGGATAACATGTATCCCATTAATAGTGAGTTGATTTCTCTTTCATGAGTTTAACTTGGAATGATTACATTGATACACCTTATGTCCTTCTATCCATTTTATTGAAATCTATTGCACAAGAGAAGAATACAATATGATATATGATGCAAATGCTTGGTAATAATAAGATACTTCAAGGAGGCAACTTCAAAAAGTAAGCCACCTTGAGGGGATAGCCTCCTAAAATCTCCAATAAAAATAAAATTCATAATATAATGATAATATACCAATTGCTGCCCCTATATATGTGGTCTTATTTGTAAATAGTCTTTGGATAATTTCATCAACAAGGGACTTGGAACATGGGGATTATGTGGATTTATAGGATTCAAATAGAGGGATTTGAGATTTTGAAGGACTAAGATTATATGGAGGTTTAGGATTATGACTTGGAGGATTGGACTTAAATGGAGTATTAGATTAGATGGAAGATTAAGATTAGGGGTTGGAGGATTAGGATTACGTAATAGAGGATTATGATCAAGGATTGGGGGATTAGGTGGATTATTGGGATTATAGCTTGGAGGATTAGGATTACATGGAGGATAAGCATTATAGGTTGGAGGATTGTACGATAAGGGATTTGGATTATCAGTGGAGTTGACGTAGGGGTTATACAAGCTTGGAGATGGAGGTATATATATTGGATTAGAGGTGTATTTAGGTGAGCCTAGATAAGAGGGATATAGGGAGGGGGTGGGATGTATTTCCCTTGTCAAAGGTAAGATAAGTGTGACCAATAGGTATGTGCGGAGGTCTAATATGATAGTTTCTACAAATTAGTGCTTGGCCAAAAAGGAATTTGATTATGGATGGGGAAGCTTGGAGGCATTTTACTAACAATAAAGGAATAAAGGTCCACAAGACTCTCATTGTCATCATTTGGTATCATATTCAAGTTGTTCAACTAGACTATCATCATCATCATCATTATCAATGTAATTAGGGTTTCCCTTAATCATAATTTTTTGTCTTGTTCGAGTAGGATTTGGATTCATGTTGTTGGGTTGGATGGAAATTGATGAAAAGGGATTAGAAGAGATTGAATTACATGGGATGGTTTCAAGAGTGGGGTTTGACATAGATGCTTTAACTTCCATAAACATTTTGTCAAACTAATTCAGGATGTTTGTTTATGGGTTTTTCTTTAAGATAAGGTGATGTCTTAGATGGGGATTGGAATTGGATATGGATAAAATTTTGAAGACGAAGGATGATGGATGTTTGGAGATCAAATTTAAAGGCCTTAAAGTGATTAATTTGGTGGATGATTCCCTATACTTAAGATAAACTAACACTTTAAAGCAATAGTTGATTCAATTTGATTTCTACTTAAGATAGGGAATTTTTTTAAGTACAAATTGATCAATATACTTAAGATATAATAATATTATTAAGAAATTTTGGATTAAGGATGGAAATTGATAACTATTATTTAAGATAATTTTCTTAACTAAGTTTAGGTTAAGGATCATAGCACCTTAAGGTCTTGATTAATTATTGGAAGATTTTATTTAGAATAATGATAACAAAATAGATTTGAGATCCTTAGGTGAAGTATTTTGATGATCATGTGAGCATGTTGTGGATTAAGCAAGTCAATTTTTAAAACAAAATTTGACATTCCAAGGATGAATTTTTAATTAAGGATTGGAGATTAGATGTTTGATTAAGATTGATAAATGGATAATGAGTAATTGGATTTGGATGAGGGGATATATCGATTATATTAGTATTTTGTTGGAATGTGATTAGGTTGATAAGGGGATTGGATTAAGAAGATGATGAAGGATGTAGATTAGAGGATGAAAATGTATAGCGGATATTTAGAACAAAGATGAATGATGAAATTGGATTGAGATAAATAGATTTTGATGTGGATTATGGAGGATTATTAGGATAGGGATTAGGACCTTTATTGGATTAGAGATAGATTGGGGATGATTCGGTCAAGATGAACAGTTAAGATGATTAATATGAGAATGAATGATTAGGATAAAAAGGGATGATGTGGAGAGATTGACTTGGAGGACACTTAGATTTAAGAAAACAAAGATAAAATATTTTTGGAATGTTTTGATTTTTTTTGGGGTTTTTGAGTTTAGGAATTTTTTTCAATTAAATATTAAAACACAAGAAGGAATTAATGCAAAAGAAAAAATCCTATGGCTCAATTTGGATGATGTGTCGCTTTTTTGGCTTCAACTGCGAAAGGTGATCTTAACATTCAAACATGCAAGACACGTGAACAAGTAGAACTCAAGTGGCTTTATCAATTGTTGTTGGCACAAGACATGGCCAAAAAAGTTTAAGCTAGGCTTCACAAGCTCAACTACAGGTATCCTCTATGTACCACAAGGGATAATTTTATTTCCTCTTAGAATGATAGAGGACTCATGGATAATCAATGATATGGAGATGATTAGAATGGATGCATTGAATAGATTTAAATAAAAGGACATTGTAACATATTACACAAACTTACATTTAGTTGACCTAAGAGGAAAGGGAAAAATAGGGATTCCAACCTAATTTAAATTTAAATATTTTCAATTTCACAAAAGATGAATTTTGGATCATGACCATGTAGTAGTATTTAAATGTGAAAGGGGTTAGAACATAAATGATAACATACAAATGGAAGTATGTGTTTATATGTGATCAAGAAGTGGATAGGGTAAATCCATGGGGATGTGTAAACATATGAATGATAATAAGTGATAAATGTATACAAATACATGTAGTAGGTAGATGGATAAGATAGGGTAAGGGATAAAATTTTCACACACCATTTTTTAATATATCTATATATCAAATAGCTCTCCTCAAACTAGGCACAAAATTGAAAGGGATGTGAATGGGGTATGCAAATGTAATCACTACATTTTGTCCCCGCTTTGAGACCTGCATGATAATTCTTTAATGATCACGCATTTAAAGATATGTAGAAATCACAAATATGCATGTAAAGTAAGCATTTAAACATAAAAGTGTATCACCATGGGGTCCATATATATTGGCAAACCCTATAAGGATATGACTAGGTAGGTTTACCTTCTATGTATACATGTAATGTTCTGAATATTTACATATACTCATGATATCATATTTTTGCCTACATATATCTCTTATGATCACATGCTTATATATTTATTCAATACTTATCATGCTTATATATTTTGAGTGCATGCTTATAATCCTTAATGTGCTTAAATCTCACTTGTTCTTACTTGATCGTTAACTAGCATCTATAACTATTAATATTTTTATTATTTTCCTTCATTAGAGACAACATTATGGGTCATCTTATATTTCCTTTTCTATACATGTACTTTCATGATCACATTATCCCCATTTCCTTACATGTGTTTCCTACGATGATATTTTTTACCATGTTTACATATTTGTACTATGAGCATATACTTCCACTTTCCTTTATTTCCTTGCATCTTTTGTATGTAACGAATTAGAGGGGGACATATATGTCACTAATATTTATTTTGTGAGTTATATTTGTAGTGTAAAACTTGTAGCCATGTTATGTTGAAGGGATATTATTACCAATCTATCTAGGCTATTAAAAATTTTGGCTTAGCTTGAGATTTTAGTACTCTTCTACTTAGTTGAAGCTTTACCACTTTTGTGTAGATGGAATCTTGACCCTTATTCTTTTAACTTTTAATATTTTTGAGAATAGTTCCTTTTTTCAAAAAGCTATAGTTAGTACATATTTAAAATGTGATAGATTTTAGGTTTCTAGCAAAGCACTCATTATGAGGAGAAGTGACACAATCAAAGTCCGCATCAATATACTTTAAGCAAATATTTATTCTATGGGTGCTTGATGAATATTTAATTTTCAAGTAGACTACTTGGTTACTTTGAAATGCATCCTCATATTATTTTGTATGGACATCAATGTGGGGGGAAATGTAATGGTAAAAATTGTATACTTGAACCATTTTACCTTATGTTTTGGTCCCACTCTGACTAGGTTATCTCCTATGCATTTACCAATGTGCAAGATGGTGTGTTTAATGTCAAAGTTGTTAAATAGCTCTATCCCAACATGTCCCCATCATTACTAGTCTCTAGGACTCAGATTCATTTTGTATCTCCAATATTCATCACCTAAGTTTAGATATGTAAGTGTGGAATCAACCTCGATTTTTTCATAATCATATATTTGAACCAAGAGAAATTTTAAAATTTAAATTTATTAATTCATATTCATATTTCCATCCCTTATTAATTGTTAGGAGCTGACTAAATCACAACTTATTCTAAAATACATGCTAGGGTTGTGTATTCAAAGAATAACCCTAATACCATGTGTAGACCATATATTAATATTGTGGCTTCTAATACATTGTTGGTTTCCTTTGGAGTGTGTGTAAATCATGCCTACAGAATAGAACCCCTTTAATCTTGAATAACATATCCAACCCCTAGCTAATTTTCTTCAATTTTCAATTTTGGATGGCGTCATCAAGGAGGAGGCTAGGGTTGCAACCGAGAGATTTTAGGGATTTTCATCATAAGGATGAACCAAGATTTTATGCTTTGCTTGCGTATAGATCTTGGACAAATCCAAAATAGGTATGGGAAGATCATAGTAGAAATTAATTTGGGAAATTTGGAAAGAAAGAAACCGCCACATCTTTTAGGACAAGGAGGAATCGGGTGATTGTTTGTGTGACAGAGTTGAAAGGGCCATTTCAGAAGTGGTGTCTTTATTGATAGGGGGTCATAATTTTTTGAAATATCCCTTCAATATGGCAGATAAGTTAAATCATTCATGTTGGCCTTTTCTAAAATTCAGGCCCGTTGATAGGCTCCCTAGGGTAAATCCTAATGGGAGTGATGCATCTGACGTAGTTTGGAGAAAACCAGAGAAGGGATGGGTGAAGATTAATTTTGATGGTGCTTCAAGAGGTAACCTAGGTATTTCGGGAGCTAGATGTGTGGCTCGTGATGATGAAGGGAAAATTTTGATTAAAGGAGCTCAAAGATTGCAAAATGGGACAGGAGGTTCAAGTGGTGTTACTGGCAGTTGAGTTAGCTTGTAATCTTAATGTTTATAAACTTCATCTTGAAGGGGATTCTAAGATAATTACAAATGAAAATTTGAAGGGATCTACCCAATGTTGGCGAATTAATAAGTTTATTTAGTTATTTTTTCAAAATTTAATGCCTTCCAAGATTTTAAAATCTCACACATTAGGTGGGAGGGAAATGGAGATGCTGATTTCTTGTCCAATGTGGCTTGTGACTTGGACCCCCAAATGACCCTGTGGTGGGACAAATCAGATGAGGATATTTTTTGGCAGGTCTAATCGACATATGTCATTATGGTTTTTTAGATTTTGTGATACCGCAACATCATTTCATCCTCTATGTTTTGTTCTTGGTGCAAATTTTATTCCTGCATCATTAAATTTTATTTTGTTATCTTACTTTATCATTAAAACAATGGTTTTTGGGATTGGTTGTACATGAGGTGGCACGTTTTATGTATGGGAAGAGGCTGGATGTATTTACATATTTAGAATTTGCCAAATTTTTTTGGCATTATGAAGTTGGCTTCTGTCGAAGTGAGAGTGGTTTAATTTACCAATTTTGGGTAGTTTTTGAGTTTGTTCTAGCTTGTGTGGAAATGGAGGCGAATATCACTCTCCATTCCACCAGGCAACAGTTGGCCTTTCTTGGTGTCATTTCAGACAAGCGGTTGGGTGGAATTTTTCATTGTGATGAGGAGGCCTTTCTCAAAATCATTAATTGCCTTCTGGGTCGGGAATACCTGGTCTCTGAATACAGATACAGGACCAACATGGACATTGTGTCGATATTGGTGGCTTGGGGGTTGAGTTTTGGAACAAAAGTTGAGAATGAATGGGTTTTGAAAGCCTGTGTGCCAGCCCATTCTCTATGTGGTTTGGCTTCTTTGATGGCAAGGGTGGTTCTGGGGCAAGGATTGAGGAAACCCTTCGAGGAGGGAGTGATGTCAGACAAAATTTATGTTGAGTATCAACCTTTTCTGATGTGGAGGGATGACGCAGACCGTGTGTTGAGGACCAATGAAGCTAGTGAAGCATGGGAAGACTTGATGGTTGGTGTTCGGTCTGCGAAGATTGAAAAGGATATGGTGCATGCAACAAAGAAAAAACACGACCGCAACATGAAGATAAAGATAGAGTTTGCAGATGGACTAGTGTCCGTGTCTAGCCTGAATGTGGCTTGAAAGATTGCAGGAGATGAAGGATGGTGCGTGTTGGTGAGGACTTGAACATGTATAATTTTTTTTACCCTAGTCCTAGTGTTGCATGGATATCGGGTGCTCTGTTTCTTCTTGAGCGTCGGTTGTCCTATTTTTTTGGGGTTTGTATCTTGTTTACTCTGGTTAACTTTCAATGCATTTATGTATTTAAGTCTGTATAGCAGTAAAAGTAGGCTTGGTGATCAAGTTGGGATCGCCATTTTGGGCTTGATAGTGTATGTATGAAGGATGTTGTGGAGTTTGGCATTTTGGTCTTAGGCCAACTGTATGTATGTAGTAAGGGGATGGCAGGGTTGCAGAGAAATGGATCTGGGGGTGGTCGCCTGTGCTTTCAGGCTTTTTGTATCTCCTGTAAAACTTCTTATTTCCTATATTAATAAAATACATATATTATCATTCAAAAAGAAGAAGAAGAAGCCTAATTTATCTAAATCATCAAGGATTATAATGGTAAATTTTTTATGTGAGTGACATAATAACATCATAGATCATTGTAATTGCATTATTTGTGTGTATTATCATCCTAAACATATTACATGCTTACTTGTCCTTGATCTTGGTTCATCACCATTTAAGTGGTCTATCTAGGGATCTAATTGAGAATAAATTGACCCTTGTGATTCAAAAAATTCCTTAAAAGTGTTTGTGAACACCACAATACATAAGCATATTTAGATAGTAGAATATTTCACTTAGTTTAGGTATTAAAATTTTGTCGATTCATTCTTATAGGGTTCAAATTATCTGTTAGTTCACTTTTATATGCACATTAATAATATTTTTGAACATAAATCTTAATCAAAATGAAACAAGATTAATTTATAGATTTCTAAATACTTATTAAATTAGATCTTGGAATTCTAACAACATGAAAAATAAAATCCTAATACCTTTAACATTATTTTAGTTTCTCCAAAATCTAATTAAAGAACATATTTAAATTTATTAAATCCACAATTTATTATTTTTCAATTCCAAATTGTTTATTTAAATTAATTTTTTATTTAATTAACCTAATTCAAAGTATAAGAAATAGTATATCTATCCTTACTCTTATGTATACTAAAAAGTTTATACATCTTTTAAGAAAAATGCTTTTATGATCTTATTCTTCCCTTTCTATTGACATGAAACTATTATATGCTTGTCGTTGAAATTTACTTTTTTAATGATAACAAACCAACCATATCATTTTCCCCTTTTACAAGGTGAAAATACAACACACCAAAATATGCTTTTAAAGTTCCAATCACAACTTCTAACTTTTATTTAGGCTGACTTAAACTCCTACTCATATATCATCTACTACATTGTGTTTAATTCGTGAATAAAAAACATTTTAACTTTTCTTATCTAAGTTATTTCTTTTTTCAAAAATAGAGAAGTGTGTTTTATAAATATATAAAGGTTGACTTTGATTTGTTCTTAATTATTATTATTTTTACTTTTCTAAATAGAAAAGTAATATATAAATGGTAATTTAAACATTGATAGAAAAATATCATTTATAAATATATAAAAATATAATATATAAAAATGATATGGTGGATGATTTCACAATGCAATGGTTAGTTGTAAGCCTCTTACATGAGAGGTCTTGGGTTTCAGTCTGTTCGATATTACATGATTATCAATTGTGTTTGATTTTTTTTCATCACAATTGAATTGGTCCACCTAGTCCACCTAATTCACCCAGAGAACATGATCTTGAATACATGTTCAATTTTGTGCACTAGTTCACTTCTACATACACATAAATTAGATCCATAAACACAAAACTAAATTAAAATAAAACATTAACAATTTATACATAATCCAACTACATACCGCAATTAAATTTATTTAAATCTATATTTAATTTACCACTTATTATTTTCCAATACTAATTCATATGCATGATTTTAGTCGTCTTCCTATTACATGCTTAGCTTTGGAATATACCTATTTGTTGTGATTGTTACAGCCAACCATATCATTCTGAAAATACTACACACAAATAAAAGTTTCTATCACGACTTTCTCGTGCGAGTCAATGCAGCAAAACCATTTAATTGTGTGTAGGAAGAATTTTAATTTGTCCTCACCTAATTTCCTTTTTCATAAATAGAAAAAAGTATACTTTATAAAGATATGAAAACGACATGATAATCTAAATATTAATAGAAAGGTATAATTTATTTATAATTATATGGAAACAACAAAATAGTTTAGGTAGAATTTATTATACATTTGAGTTTAATTTATTAGTTTAATAAATTATGGTGTAAATGTAAATTCAAATTTTCTAATTATACATAGTCATAAACGCATGGTTTTGACAATATTCTTATAATTAAAATATTATTTTATTTTTTATAAAACTTTTATTTTTAAATAGTCATAAGGCATGGCATGGTTTTGACAATATTCTTATAATTAAAATATCATTTCTATATTAATTGTATTTTTTATTAAACTGTTTTATTTTTAAATGGTAAATTGTGAAAGTTTAATTTTTTTTTTCTAATTTATATATTATTATAAAGTCATAAAAGATGGTTTTACTCTTATAATTAAAATATTATTTATATTTTAATTGTAATTTTTATAGAACTTTTTCATTTTTTAATTATGAATTGTAAAAGTTAATTTTTTTTATAATCTATATATTATATTTTTTAAATTTGAATTTTTTCAATGAAAAAAGTTTATCCAATTAATTGGTCAAGTTTAATGTATTGATAAATATAAACAATTTAAGAGTTGAGAACAAAATCTTTTAGTGTATGAGGTATAGGACAAGACCCCATAAAAATGTAACTCTTTATGTCCATACCCATACTTTAAAGATCCACTTTGTTCTTGTTTTGAAATTTCCAATAATACGAGACAATAGAAAGAAGCCCTTTCATTCATATAGATTAAGAACACAAATTATGTGAACACCACATATGTTTGATTTTGTTGTTAGATATCTTTATAATTTTAAAAAATTAGTATATTCTAAAGCTTAAATTTTCTAATCATCTTTTAAAGAAATGAAAACTTTCCCTAAAACGAAGTCTAATCCAGTAAAATGTATGCATAAAATATGGTTAATTTAGATTAATTAATAAATGATCTTGAATATTTTATAGTAATTAACTAAATGTATAAGTATAAATATAAATAATGGTACTTAGCTTTGTAGTTGATGGTATATTAAATTTGATGTAGATATAAATATGATTTATCTTAAGATCTAGAAGAATGATTCTCAAAATAGTTTTTTTCTTATTTGGACAAGTCTATGCAACTATGAATCTATCATGTACTTGTGAAAGTTGCAGACTTTTATTGTCCATTTCACTTGGTGCACCTCAGCTTCTTTTGATGTCTAAGGATAGTTAGTATTTATAAATACCTTTGTAAGGGTGTCATTATGTCATAATTGGGCATGTTCTCCTAAGCCAACTCATGAAAATATGTATGGATGATAAAAAAAAGTAACACTCTTCATTTGTGCATGTGTTACTAGGATGTTCATGTAGAACTATATTCCTTTTGGTGTGTTATATCAAAACGTTTTTGCTCCTTAGAATGAGAGAGGACCCATAAATATTCAATAATTAAGAGATGATTAGAATGGTTGCATTGAATTCCTTTAAATACAAGGGCATAATAACATATAACACAAACCTATGTTTAATTGGTCATAGGAAGAAAGGGTAAAAATGAGAATCAAGTTAATTTGATTTTTAGTTTTGAATCTATGACTACAAGGATGTTCTCATCATCGTGTACTAGTCTTGAAACATTAAAGGGGTTTGATCATAGTGGATAACATGTACTTGAAAGTACACGTGTATTTGTGTGTCGAGTAAGTGGATGGGGTAAATGTATGCAGATCAATAAACATATGAAAGTGAATATGTGGCAAGTTTATATGAATATGTGTAATGAGTGGATGTACATCATAGGAAAATGGATTAAATTTACACAAGTAACACCATATGTCAATGTGTGTATGTATCAAAGCACTTTCCTCAAAATAGGCACAAAACTAAATGGGAGATGGCATGGTTATTAAGATGTCACCAATAGATTTTTCTCCCACTTTGAGGTGCATAAGAATTCTAGAATGATCATGCATCTAAAGATATGTAGTGCTCACAAATGTGCATACAAATTAAATATCAATATGAAATCAAAGGATATCACCATTGGGTTCACATAAAGTAAGACCCTATCAAGATATGATCAAGCATGGTTACCTTCTATGTATGTACCCTCCATACAAATCAAAGATTGTTCTCTATAAACACTTATAATTATCTATAGATTTAAACATGAAAGTGTTAGAAATGGAATATAGCCCTACTAATTGATTGTATTTGTGGGAGAAAAATAATTTTAGGAATAGGGAAAAATAATACATGAAAAGTAAAATGTAATCTAAGTGTGTAAGAATATAATCATGTAAGCATATATAGAAATGCATTATTTCACATATATAGAAATGATCATAAATAATGCATTATGTAGCAATCATATGAATGTCTCAAAAAATAAGCACATGATGAGTATATATGTTAGAGATGGTAATGATGAATAATATTGTTACCTCCAACATGGGCAAAGGATGGAAATGCAACCTTTAGCATTCATAAACACCTAAGAAAATATAATAGTATGAAGTTGAAATAAATGAATGAGGCCACAATAATGTATATAAGGGAAGCGTGATGCTCTTAACTATTACTTTATACTTATAAAGGTTCAATGTGAATAGGAAAGGTGTGATGTCCCCAATATGGTAAGGGAAGGTGTGATATACTACACTATGAAAAGAAAAGGTGTGATACCCATACTATGAAAGGGAAAGGTGTGATACCCCCAATGCGATAAATTGAAGGTGTGATGCCACCAATGTAATAATGTGGCTACTTGGGACCTAAATAAATAATATGGGCATAACAATAAATAATATAAAGGTGAGGGCTCGTGTAAAAGAACAAGCTCTCATACATATAAGATAATGCAACAAAGCCCAAAGATATGTAAGCGGAAGGTGTGGTGCCTCCATGCGTATATATCTAATAGTGATTGCTCAAATAAAAAGGGGGGCATATCAACATAATATCATAGTTAATGTGTAATAATATAAAGGGATAATCATGAAGATATGAAGAAATGATATGTACGATTGTAATTATCAAAGCAACATTGTATAGTCAGATACCTTAATATTATCCACAAATATAATAATAAAAACAATATATTGTGAAAGATGGATCTCACACAACACATGAGATGTTTGTTGGACAAGATGCCCTAATATCCAATATATATGTAGAAATATAGTAAACTCCTGAGTTAGAGTAGCACCATACAATACTCCTTATGAAAGAATTCACTCCATGCTATATCTCCAAGAGATCCCAAATAAAATATCATACTTCACACATATCTTACAATGATAATCACCTTCCTTTATATATACCTCCTAATAATATAATGGAAGTAAAAATCACAATGAAGGCCTACTCAACTCTTGATACAATTAATTATACAAAATATTTGCATGATCCAATATAACTAACTTAAGGGATGTGTATTGGACATGTCAAAATCTCCATCCACCTCAATACCTTATAATATCATATCCCTGGCTACATAACATGTCATCCCTCCTTGACATGTTTAGTCCCTAGAACACAAGAAGAATCCAAAGAGTATAGTTGTCACGAGTTATTACAAATATGATACCATGACTAATCATATAACCTTCCAAATTTGATCCTTGTGGTGCCTTTTGATCAATAATGCTTGGATCCCATCCTTAAGCCATAATTTGTTGCACCCATTTGATTCCATTCATTATCATTGTAATTCATCCTTTACTTCCATGAGTAGCCATTACTTTTGTGATACCAGTAATCATTGTATTTGTTCTTTTGATTCCATATTAGTCCATAGTGATTGGCTTGTTGATTTCTTATACTATCATTTCTCCATGATTCTTTCTTCTCATAATTATGTGAATGCCTATATAATGCACCCTTTTTTGTGATTAGAGCCTTCTTTGAATCTTCACAATTTTTTACCACTTAAATTAATGACCCCTTAGTAGAATTATTTGTTTTTCATTTTTCTCGACATCTTGATCCTCACATTTTTCATCTGACACATTGTTACAATCTTCATGAGATTCTTGAGCTATCACTTCCTTGAATTTTCTTTGAACTTTATTATGTGTAATATCATGTAATATAATGTTTTTCCTTCTATACCAAATCTTCATGAATTTATTTTGCACGTTAACATTTATTGTTCCAACCAAATATTCTAACCAAGGATAACTAAGAACAATATTCATTTCATCCATATCCAAAGCATGAAAATTTGAATTCAAAATGTATTTATCTGTAGAGATTTAGATATTCATAAATTCAAATATCCATACCTAATATTTAGATCTACTTCATGTTCTTTGCGTGTACATATATATATATTCTTTGTTAATTCCATGTTGATGAAGTTATACTTGCTACTAGGGTTTTTAGAGACAATAACATTTTCATTTTGAGTGCATACATGATATTGAAGGATTGAATCTTCCTTATTTGGACATAAAGTGCATGTATCTACACCATCTCCTTCTTCTTCCTTTGTGTCTTCTCCTTTTCCATCTTATTTTTCTTATTCTTTATATTCTTCATTTTCTTCCTCCTCTTCTTCCTTTTTTCCTTCCTCTTTTTTTTTATTTTCTTCCTCCTCTTCTTCTTTTTCTTCTAACTCATTCTTCATTTTCTTCTACCTATAGCTTTTTTTTCTATTTAATACTCATTCTCCTCTTCCAAATCCCTTCTTTATTTTTGTCCTCCTCTTCTTATTCTTCTGTATTTTCTTCCTTCTCTTACTCTCTTTTATTTTCCTCCTCGTGTTTTTCTCTTTTTTCTTTTATTCATCTTCATATTCCTCTTCTTCATTTTCTTCCTCATCATCTTTTTCTTTTGGATTCCATTTATCTAAAAAAACTTGTATAGTTCATGCAAAAAGAAATATCTTTACCCAAAGGTCTATATCATTGCCAAGCTTCACCTTTTAAACAACATGAAAACTAATATTTTTATATTATAGATTTACAATAAGATATTTTATATTTATATCATCATGCTAATGCATATCTACTTCTATAAAAAATAGAACAATCCATTGAAACTGTTGTTTAAGAAAAATGATATCAATAGATTACCATTCCATCAAATCCAATTGACTGAACTTTGATCCAATCAAAACATGATGTAGTTAATCTCAAATTAAAAAATAAAATTAATAGACCCCTAATGAATTTTCATGATCTTTCAAAAAATGTAATTTTTTTCAAAAAAATCCTTGATTTGCAACCTATAAATATATTTATGAAAAACAAATCATAAAATTGTAAAATATTAATGATGAGAACCTAATTTTTGGACTATGTCTTCCTTATATGATCCTCCAACTTTAGTATGAAAATTGTTGAAATTTTTTGTAGCCATTCAGAAATTATAGGTGAATCTTCAAAAATTAGGGTTTTGTCCACTTTTGCCCAAATTATAGCTCTAATACCACTTGATATGATCCACATATAATAATGTAAATAATATATTTTTAAAAATATATTTCACACAACACAAGAGATGCTTGTGGGACAAGATGTCCTAGAATCTAGTATATGTAGAAATATAGCAAACCTTTGAGGTAGGGTAACAACATACAATAATCCTTATGGAAGAAGCCACTCCATAGTATATCTCCAAGAGATCCCAAATAAAATATCATACTTCACATTGTAGTGTCATAAATTGTAGGCCATTAATAATTTTACACTCTTTTTTGGGTCCTTTCTTTAGTGTGACTTATCCTATATCATTTAAGCCTATTTGGGCCTTATCCTATCTTACTATTGTCAAATATTCAAATTAGGACCTAAATTAGCATCACAAACCCTGACACTCATGACTACCCTTTCAAAGGCTTAATTTTGGTAGGACTATGTCAATATTGGGCACCATAGTCCCTTTTGGGTGCCATACTCCATATAGGTGTCCAACCAAAATTTGAGCCATTGTTAGTGTCAACCTTCCCCTTTTCAAATCTGGTCTTTATTTTTGTGAATGACCATTGGAAGTCATCGTAAATATGAAAGTACCTCGAGAAACCCATAGAAAGTCATCATCTCTAATTCATTTAATCATTCTTCATAATCCAAAAGTTTCATTCAAGAATTCAATTCCTTCATTCAAGAGAAAATCTAA